>NC_088920.1:40020000-40305000 GCF_038396675.1 Hydra vulgaris
TGTCTCATCTTGTGATCTAAGTGTTGATGGTTATCTTCCTTTAATTCGTGAAAAACCCATTCGTAATTGACCAAGCCTTTTCTCTACATTCTTCAGCCAATATTGTTAGCAACTTTAATGCTCATCACACTGATTGGCTTGGTTCTAGTGTCAGTCACTCTGCAGGTGTTAAGGCCCACAACTTTTGCCTCTCTAACATAAATAGTCAGCCTTACAGCTTGCTTTCCTGACAAGCTGAATCATTTATCTTTTCTACTCAACTTATGTGTTTTTTCTAATCCTAGTCAGTGCTCAGTTTCTCCACATTTTTTGAATCATTTGGTGATAGAAAAATCCACATATTTTAAGAAAACATTTTGATTTTTTTGCCAATTGTAGAAGAGCTATCAATTCATATTTATGTCCATGTTCAAAGTTCTTTATTTTTTCTGGATTATAAATATCTTTTCTTTATTTCAAATCTTTTTCAAATTTTTTTTAATCATAAATCTTTAGCCATGCTGGTAATTAACTCAATGTTTCCGTTTCTCTTGCTCTTTTTTTTCATTTTCTTGTTTTGGTTAAGTAATTAATACAATTTATGCATTTTTCTTTATGTTTATATTAGTTTATTTAAGTTAATGTAGATAACTGGATACTCATTTAAAAAGTATAACAATATTTTGATAATGTTGGGATTAGATATTTATATTATTAGATAATAAATAGGATTTGCAATAATGTTGGTCTTTTAGTATATTTTTCTAGCGATCATAGTGCATTGATTGCATGTTTATTTTCAGTACATCATCAGTATCATCTATTTATATATCTTACTAACTTGTGATGTAACACATCACAAGTAAGTAAGACATTCATATTTGAATTTTAGATGGCCTTTTATGGTTCATAGTCCAGAGTGGATAGTTTTCTTTTTTCAAAATCCTTTTTAAAAGATGGATTTTCAGGATCTGCCTAACAAATCGTTACAATTCAATATACAGGCATTGTCACTAAAGTTGATTTCTGCCAAAAATTAATCATTTCACTTTTTTGCTTGAGAAAAAAAATTTAAATACACGTTTACTTTTTATGCATAATAATAGGATAAAATATTATTTCTGATTAATGACTGTTCATTACTTGTTATCATAGAATGTTTGGTATATATGTAGGCATACTAGTTTTAAAAGGATTCGAAATAAATTCTTATTTTTAATTGAAGTTTTTAAGGGCCTGCTACTTAAAATGGTTTTTCCGTGGAGATGGTTTTTCCGTAATCTCTTTTTTTTAACCTTTTCAATTAAAAGCAGATAAATAGTGTATACTTCATCATTCTGTAACTTTTTAATATAAAATTACTGAATGATAAAGTATTAATTTTTTAATGAAAAAACAGTTTACAACACATTTTTTTATTAATTTTTTTTTTATTTAATGTTTCATTATTTTTCATGTTACTAATAAATTATGTTTTAGTTAGCCACATATGGAAAAAATCGAGAAGAAGCATTAAACATAATGGATAAGGCATTAGACTCATATGTTATTCGTGGAGTGGCTCATAATATCTCATTGCTAAGAGATGTGTGTGATAATCCAAGATTTAGAGAGGGAAAAATATCGACAGCATTTTTACCACGGGAGTATCCTGAAGGTTTTGCAGGTAAATCTATTCTTTTATGTATTTTTTGTCACCATTAGTGATAAGATTGAAAAGTTTAAAAATCTATTAGTTGATAATATTGCTTCAACATGAGCTTATCACTTTTTTATTACTTCCAGAGAATAAAATATAGAATTCTGGATTTATGAAATTATTTTTTAATATTAGGAGAAGATTTAAATTTAAGGCCAATGTGCAAATTCATCAATTCTTACCACTCATTGTGGCGTTAAAGTTAGTACGAGCCTTCCTCTGTATAAAACTAGGTTACTTTCTAATGAATTTTGCTTTGAGGGTCTATCAATCAGATGTGGCTTATTGTTATTTTGCAATAGAAGTGTATCAGCAACTCCTAATTAAGATGGAGAAGTTTCCACTTTTCTTGGCAATCTGATCTGCATAGCATCTAAAAATTAACCATAAATTGATTTTACAAATCAATTCATTGTTAAAAAAGTCAATTAGTAACATTTTATCAAAACTTGGTGGCCGTAAACTCAAAGTTTCACCCTAAATGTTATATCTTTAATTTTTATTATATATGATTCCAAATCCACTTATGTTTTTTTCTCTTGCATTTTTCTTCAGACTCAATGTATACTTTTTCAAAATCTTTTTATCATTATTTTCAAAATCATATACACTAATATCATGAATATCACTTTGTGCTTATAACTGTAGTTCAGCTGTATCACTTTCACTGAGATCAGATAATTCAGGTTCAGCCCCAGGAGGTAATATAAAATAAAGAAGCCCGGTTGGTGTTAATATAAAAGGCTTCTTCTAAATTGTAATAAAGTTAAGTAATAACAAAATCTATTTTTTTATGCTGTTTTAACTCAAGGGTCAAAGTTTCTGAATGATAACTAAGTATTTCTAAAAGACAAGAAATACTTCAAAACTTTTGATACATCAAACTACTAGGTTCCTTCTATAGAATTAGCTGATCATATTTTGAATTAAACAGACAAAAATATCTTTAATGTTTTAATCCATATGCATACATAAAAAGATTCAAATTTTAAAGTTAAATAATTACTGCAAAAATTGCTTTTGTGTCTTGGGTTAGCCATAACGGGTTATGAATAAGTTTTAGGGCTAGAATAAAAGCCTTATTTTTGAAACAATTTGAAAAATTTTTATTTAAAAAAAAATATTTTTTTAAAAAAATTAAAATAATAATAAAATTTTTTTTATGTATTTGAAAAGAAAAAAAAAAAATTAGAAACCATGTCTTCTTATATGGTCAATTTTCTTAACACCCAAAATATACCAAGACTGTAGACTTCTAGATTTTAACTCATCAAGATTCTTTGCTGTCCAAGAATACTTGCACAATGAGCAGATGCTAAATTTTGTAAAATGTCTGTCCAAAATACGTACTCTCCTATACTATAGAATTTATTTATAAATGGAACCAAATATATTTAAATTATGGTTTCTAAGTAGACTATTTGGTTCACTGCCGCTCCTGAAGAAATAAAAAAGCAGCTTTGATTGTCATTTGGTGAAATTAAAAAGCCAAACCAATAATTCTATTCCATATTTGGCTTTAAAATCAAACTTTACATGTGGGGGAGTCAGATTATTATATGAATAAAAACCAGAGTTGGCAGGCTGTGTCCGATGAGTAAAAAAGAATTGATGTTCTTTTAAAATTTTTGAAATGTAACTTTGATGATATTTTAGCTTTCTGGTACACAATTTTGGGAACAACTAGAACGATGATCAAACTTTTTATAAATATATTGAATGTTGGCTTTTGATGCAATTGTAACAGGTCTACCACAAGATATTTTACTTTTCAATGATTCATTAGTTTCAATAGACTCCAAAATGGTTGGCATTTTCCTTTTCTTTTTCTTTTTTTTAGTTTATCTGGATTATTTTTGCATAACTTATAAAAACTTATTCACAACTCGTTATAAACTTATTCTATGCATGGGACCTGGAACCATAAGCTTAAACTTTATTATTCAAAATAAAAAATTATTTAACCTATTTTATTTTGTTGCCATATGAGCACATATTTTGATAAAATTAAAAAAAAAAAGTTTCAAAAAATTGCTTGCGAAGTACTCAATTTACACTAGATATTGATGAAGAATTCACTTTTGATTTTTTTTAAGTTTATACTAGCTAAAAGTAACAGGATACAAACATATTTGTAGCAAATCAAATTTCTTGTAGGCATGATATACATTTATTGGAGATATTATGCAAAAGAACTATTTTGAGGATGGACCAGTTCAATATAAAATTCACATATATTAGACTGCAGGCCATAATATAAAAAGGTGCTTTAAAGTTAACTTTCGCGGTGCAGTCATGAGATCTAAAAAGTTAATGTAAATAAGCGTTTTGGAGATTCTAAAATAAAAATTTTAGAATCTCCACAACGCTCATTTTTAGAATCTCTACAATGGAGTAATCCTATAAACAATATGTTATTTATGAATAATAACAAACAAATTATTTAGCTAAATTATTTACTGTCCATATTCCAAGTTCCTAATTTTTATTTTAGCCACCTAACAATTCCCATCTCACTATATCACACAACACAAAATAATCAAAACTGAATTGATATTTTGATCAAACTTTTTCATTACTACAGAAACACTATACTTATATAAAAGTTTTATATAAGTATAGTGAAAATTTGTTTTATAATTAAGCAAGTTTTCTAAAAAAAAAGAAGCTTAGTAACCATTTTATGACTTCATAAAGTGTTACTAAAACATTACCCAGCCAGTATTGATACGGGTACTGTTAGAATCGTTAACTGAGACCCATTTGGGATGCCTCAGGGATCCTGCCTATTTTTTACAGTGGTTTTACATCTAGGGCCCATATAGGTTAGCCTGCTGGGTATTCTGTATGGGTCCCAACGAAATACTGTACTATAAAGCCATAAGTATTCTATATAGATTTGCAATTTGAATTTACATAAGAAACTAACCGGAAAACCTGCTAAATTTTGGCTGTGGTTTACATTCTGAACCAGGTTTAACCCATAGGAAATGCAAATTTTCATAACTACTATTAAATTGTTTAACATGAAAAAAAGCTGCCGAGCTATTTTAAACTACGCTTTATTTCTTTGCAGAGCGATAATGTCTGCAATGATTAATTTTTGCTGAGGCTGTTTTGCGTGGTTTCATTCCCATTGCCAAGGCTAGATATCAACATTTCAATAAATAAAATATTTTTAATCAAATATAGTTCTATAGTATTTTTTATTTATTTTATTTATTCTAAATATGACTGACAAAAAAAATAAGCACTACGAGTATACTTGTATTTTGGCAATGGAGAAGAAATTTTTTTCTCCAGAGCCATAGTGCGAGTATACTCATAACACCGTGATGAGTATAACTCATTGCAGTGACTAGTAATATAGCTTATTTGATAATATTGAAGATTCTGATTCATTTTTCCCTTATACTACTGCGTCTTTGAGCTTGACTGAATCAGAATCAGGTTCTGAGGATAATAACACTGAAGAAAGTAATAATGATCAGTTAGCAGACGTTCATCTAGCAGCCACTGCAGAAGATTTTTAATGCCGCCAAAAAGAGCTAGAACAACGGGTGATCTTGCTTATAGACAAAATCTAAACAAAGCTTAACAACTAGATCTTTTAAGAAATATTTTACCTGACAAAACAACTTCTGAAATTAATCCATCTAAAAATTAAAACCAATAGAAAGATGAGCAAATATTCTAAAACAAATTCAATTTACTGCCAATCCTGGTTTGAAGATAAATATGGAGAGCAAGAAACCATTGGATTTCTTTAAGCTATTTGTTACAGAAGAGCTTATAAATACTATGGTAGTTAAAACTAATCGCTACGCAATGCAAGAAATAAATAAGCAGCGTTCGCTCAGATTTTTTCAATTTTTTATTCAATTTTTAGAGAGGTTAAATGTGACGTCAAGAAAGTTAACAATTTTTAAATTTAGATTTTTTTTTGATTTGAAAGCTAATATTTAAAAAAATTTAAAAATACCTTTTATAATTTTACTGAGTTGTGGACCAGATTTTTTATTAAAATGAAGTAAGGTTTTTCTACAAAATTTTATCATCTGGATTGTTTCTTCAGGAATAACTGTGTGACTTTTTGCAAATTCAATTGTTCTATCTAAAATATCTGCAGTTATTGAGTTACTGACTGTACATTTATTTGTACAGTTATTTATTATTTATTTATTTGTACAGTTATTTATTATTTATTTAATATATACAGATATTGACTGTACATTTATTAAATTTGACTTTGATAATTTTTACCACTCAATAACTGCAGATACAAAAAATATGGAAAAAATTATAAAAGGTCACAATAATGCTTTATTGAACAAACAGGAAATCCTAAATGAAAAAACTACAGAAAATTGCAATTGTAAACAAAAAAACAATTGTCCAATGAGTGGAAGTTTTTAATCAAAAAATGTGGTATATAAATGTGTTGTTTCCTTTAAGAATGTACCTGATAAACAATATATTTGCATAACAGAGGGTGAATAGAAAAAACATTTTGCCAATCATAATCAATCCTTTAAAAATAAAAAGCATTCAAAAGACACCATGCTGTCAAAATATATATAGGAGTTAAAAGATAAAAATATTGATGATTTAATACTGAATTGGTCCATCCTTAAAACAGCACATGCATATAACAAGATTTCCAAAAAATGGATACTATGCCTACAAGAAAAGTTAGAAATAATTAGACATGCAAACCAAGAATGTTTATTAAACAAAAAATCGGAATTGATTTCAAAATGCAGGCACATGAATAAAATTCTCCTAAAAAATTATGAAAATAAGTGAGCTCAAATAATTTTTTTTTCTTTTTTTTTTATAAACATTTTCGCTTTCAACTGATCTACAAGCAACCACTGATTAGAGTAGGAAGTTACTGGAAGAGAAAAGATAAATATTGCAGAGTAAGATAACGATTGACAGATGACTTAAAGGATTGCAAATTATATGACTCAGGAAAGCAAAATTAAGGAAGCAAATTCCAAAGAACTGATGTTCGAGAAAGAAAATTTGACAAATAAGAGTTATTGGAGCGCTTAGGATGTCATAAATAAAGGATGAGACTTAATTGAATGACGAGTAACACAAGAATTAATTTTAGTAGATAGCACGAGAGCGCTAGCACTTTAGAGCAGTGCCCATTATAGTATTTGTAGAAAAGAGAAAGTGAAGCAACATATCGACAATGTGAAAGTAGTTGGAGGTTGGCTGCAAGAGCAGGTCCAACTATGTTAACATTGCGTTTTTGCACCTTGTCTAAAAGAGAAATGGCATCATTAGATGATATGCCCTAGATATGGCAACAGTATTCCATACAAGACTGGATTTAAGATTTATAGAGATAAATAATATAATCCAGAGTAAGAAAGTGTCTAGCTCGATAAAGAGATGCAACCTGAGCAGATGCTAATTTTGCAACTGATTTGATATATGGTTTCCAAGAAAGATCAGAAGTAAAAGTTAATCCTAGAAGATGAAGGGTAGATGACTCATTGAGTACATTACCATTCATAAATATAGGAAGATCTAAATTATTGCAATAACAGTTGGCTGAAAAAAAGTTTTATTGAAATAAATGTTCACCAACAACTGTGAGCCTTATGCTGTAGCAGAAGTGAGATCCTTTTCAAGCCCAAATGCTCCCTCAAAGCAATCAGAGAGTGTTCACTTCTAATCATGACAAGAGTAAATGGTATTATCATAAGTGAACAATGATACCTTAGATATGAGAATATTTGGAAGATCGTTAATGTAAATTAAAAAGAGTATAGGGCCAAGGATTGAACCTTGAGAAACCCCTGAAGTTACAGGATATGAACAAGAGTGCTGTCCATCGAGGACAACTTTTATATTATGATTGGAAAGGAAGGATTCAATCATCTTAAAGATGTTACCGGATACACATAAGAAGAAAGCTTATGGAGAAGACCAGCGTGCTAAACCTTATCAAAGCTTTAGAAATGTCAAGAGCAATAGTGTTAACCTCTCCACCTCTATTTAATTTACAATAAAACCTATCAGTTATTACAGTTAGCAAATCAGCTGTAGAACAAGAAGATTGAAATCCATTTAGATGATAAGAAAGTAAGTTATTAGATTTAAGATAAGAGATTAAGTGTTTGTTAACTAAAGATCCAAAAACCGTGCTTATGATAGGAAGAAGACTAATGGGACGGTAGTTAGACAAATCATATCGCTCACCAGAATTTTTGAAATAGTGATAACAGATGCCGATTTCCAGCAGGCTGAAAAACAAGACTCTAATAAGCACTTGTTGAATAGTTTTAAAAGTATAGATGACAGCTCCGGAGAACGCTTCTGGAAGACTATAACAGGTATGTGGTCTGGGCCACAAGCTGTAAAAGAGTCTAAGCAGGAAGTCTTTCTGGGTACAGAAGCTGGAGTGATAAGAATGTCAAGCAATAGATCAACCTGTCGATGACGGCTATATAAGGTAAAACGCAACTAATGGAATCAAAAGACGATCGATGAAAAGTTTTTAGCAAACAATTCAGCTTTTTCTTTAGGTGAGGTGAAGTCTGAACTATCAAGAGTGGTGGAATAACAGATTTGCCCTTATTATTGATACTAATAAAGATTCTCCAGATGTCACAAGAGCCTAATTTTTGTGATGAAATACAAGATTTCATGACCTGAGATTAGGAAGGAAGACGAAAAATATTTACCTAAGGGCCATCTCGAAAAAAATCAAGGAAAGAGTCCCAGTCAGCTTTAAGGTAGTTGTAAGATGTCAGATTGGGAGGTTGTGATAATGAAGAGGAATGAGATAATAGTTTTAGAGAGATTAAGGCCTGATTAGAAGTACCTTAGTGTGAATGTGGACAAACTGAGCACTGACTAGGATCAGAAAAAAGACATAAATTGAGTAGAGAAGGTAAATTATTCGGGTTGTCTAGTAAGCGAGTTGGAAAGTTGACTATTTGAGTTTGAGATTGAGAAAGACAAATGTTGTGGGCTTTAATGCCTGCAGAGTCTTTGACACTAGAACTAAGCCATTCAGGGTGAGCATTAAAGTGACCAACAACAACATTATTGGTTGCTAGATAAAGAGAGAGGGCTTGGAAATATGATCAAAAATAATTACAAAAAGTGTGCAGTCTTGAGATTAATGAGAGCGATATAGAAGAAAGAAAGGCGATAGAATAAAGTAAGGCGATAGAATAAAGTGGTGCTAAACAAAAGCACATAAACAAATAGTCTGTGGATTGAAACCTAGTTTCCGGACAAATGGGTGAGTTCTTGCAAATGTAAATGCCCAGGCCAAGCATGTGACTATTGGAGTCTTTACGATTTAAAGAAAGTTAACCAACACTAAGGTCACAAGATAAGACAGCTGAACTTAAGTTAGTCTCACAAAGAGCAAGTAGGTCTAGTAAACTCTACAAGAGATAAGACTCAACAGAAGAAAAGTTACTTCGAAGACCAGGAATATTAGCGAATGATAGGTTTAGTGAACTTGGTGATGAGGATGGTATTTTGTGTTTTAAAGTTTTTGGCACTTTATTTTTTTTTAATTTGTTAATGAACTTGACTTAAAGTATAGATAGTACTCAATACACTGTTTAATAGCCGAAGCAATTGCCTATTTACTATTAATAAACCCTAAGCTGTAACAAAGGGATCCAAATGTGGCCTTGGCACATTTGGATCCCTTTGTTCACATAGTTTGGGAAACCTGACAACCAGCCGGCCTCAGAACTATGAAACTGAGTTTCAGAGCTGTACCCTCATTAGGAGATAATAAAATGAGTTGACATAAAAAGAGAGACACAAGCAAAACTCATGCATTGAGTCAAGAAAGTCCAGCATTTAACATCCTAATCTGGAAGCACTGTATTAAAAATACATCTTATATTAAATCCCTCTTTTTAAAAAATTAATTTAAAAAAAAAAGCAGAAGTATTCAATTCTAAAGAATTCTTTTTATAATATTGTCAGCATATTCCACAAATGTGTGAAAATTCACAGTAGTTAAGACATTTGTGACTTCCTATGATTTATTTTTTGTATAAGTTGAAGTTTTATTCATTTGATCATTCATTTCTGATGATCTTTATTGATGAAACACTGTATAAAATGAAAGAAGTTTTTTTAAGTGATTTCCTACTAATTTAAAATTGTGCTGTTCTTTTAAGAACATTCAGCACTATATTTTATAGAATGCATTTTTGAAATTGTTTAAATATATATATATATATATATATATATATATATATATATATATATATATATATATATATATATATATATATATAAATATATATATATATATTCACGCTTGCATGTAATCTTTTATTCTCTCTAGACGATTCCAGGTCATGCCTCACTCTTCTCTATGGTTTTTCTAACATTGTGATGCTGTAATTTTCAATTGAAATCGTTACTTCCATATCTATCAGCAAAAAAATTCTCCAGAAAACAGATGCCTGTTTATTACTGCTAGAAACTATTGTAAAAAGGTTTTGTATAACGTCAAAGCCCGCTATTCTCAGGTCATAAAATCTTGTATTTCCTCATAAAAATTAGGCTCTCGTGACTTCTGGAGATTCTTTAATTGTATCAATAAGGGCAAATCTGTTATTCCACTTCTCTTGTATGGTTCTGACTTTGTCATCTCACCTAAAGGCAAAGCAGATTTGTTTGCTAAGAACTTTTCATCATTATTATCTCTTGAAACTACTAGTTGCTTTCTGCCTGATTTAGTCTTTAAACAGGTTGATCCATTGCTTGACATTTGTATCACTCCAGCTTCTTTATCTAAAGTGATTTCCTGCTCAGACTCTTCAACAGCTTGTGGCCCAGACAACATACCTGTTATAGTTTCCCAGAAGTGTTCTCCAGAGCTGTTGTCTATACTTTCAAAACCATTGAACAAGTACTTATCAGAGTCTTGTTTTTCAGCCTGCTGGAAAGCGGTATCTGTTATCCCTATCTTCAAAAGTTCTGGAGAGCGATCTGATTCGTCTAACTAAGGTCCCATAAGTCTTCTTCCTATCATAAGCAAGGTTTTTGTGTCTTTAACAAACACTTAATTTCTCATCTTGAATCTAATAACTTTCTGACCATCAATATGGAATTCGATCTTCTTGTTCTACAGCTGATTTGCTAACAGTATTAACCGTTAGGTTTAATCGTGCATTAGATAGAGGTGAAGAGGTTAAAGCCATTGCTTTTGACATTTCTAAAGCTTTTGATAAAGTTTGGAATGCTAGTCTTCTCTATAAGTTTTCTTTTTATGGTGTATTTGGTAACATCTTTAAGGTGATTGAATCTTTCCTTTCCAATCGTAATATAAAAGTTGTTCTCGATGGGCAGGATTCTTCTTATTCTGTAACTTCAGGGGTTCCTCATGGTTCAATCCTTGGCCTTATTCTCTTTAATTTACATTGACAATCTTCCAAATATTCTCACATCTAAGGTGTCATTGTTCGCTTATGATAATACCATTTACTCTTGTCATGATTTGAAGCGAACACTTTCTGATTGCTTTGAGGAGGCATTTGGGCTTAAAAAGGATCTCACTTCTGCTTTAGCTTGGGGCTCACAGTTGTTGGTGAACTTTTATTTCGATAAAACTCAATTTTTTTCAGCCAATTGTTATCGCAATAATTTAGATCTTCCTATATTTATGAACGGTAATGTACTCAATGGGTCATCTACCCTTCATCTTCTAGGTTTAACTCTTACTTCTGATCTTTCTCGGAAACCATATATCAAATCAGTTGCAAAATTAACATCTGCTCAGGTTGCATCTCTTTATCGAGCTCCAAAATTTCTTACTCCGGATTCTATTTTCTATCTTTATAAATCTTAAATCCAGCCTAGTATGGAATACTGTTGCCATATCTGGGGCATATCTTCTCATGATGCCCTTTCTCTTTTAGACAAGGTGCCTAAAGGCATTTTAAACATAATTGGACCTGCTCTTGCAGCCAACCTCCAACCATTTTCTCATAGTTGTAATGTTGCTTCTCTTTCTCTTTTCTACAAATACTATAATGGGCACTGCTCTAAAGTGCTAGCGCTCTCGTGCTATCTACTAAAATTCTTGTTTTACTCGTCATTCTATTAGGTCTAATTCTTTTCTTTGACATTCCTAAGTGCTCCAAAAACTCTAATTAGTCAAGTTTTTTTCTGCAAACATCATTTCTTTGGAAATTGCTTCCTTCATCTTGCTTTCCTTATTCATATAATTTGCAATCTTTTTAGTTGTTTGTCAATTCTTATCTTATATATATATATATAATAATTTTCCTTGTTCATTTACCTCAGGTTTTATGTTAAATTTTGTTTAAGATTTTTTTTGCCTTTTAACAAATTAAACAAATTTCTGTAAATACGTGTGGGTTTTTTTTATAAGTGTTACTGTTGCATGTGGTATTATAACTGTTGCTTTTTCTACTAGACATTTTAGCTCTGTTTTAATTGTTGTTGATGAATCTGATAATCTCTTATTATTGGATTACTCTTTTTTTGTTGTTGTTGAATTTTTAATAAAATTTTAAATAAGAATGAAAAAAATAAATAAAATGGATAATGAGTGCTTCCTGCAAGCGTCAATATATACCTTGGCACTCATGGAAGTTAGGACAAAAATTATTTTTTATAAAGAACAATATTAACATGTAATTATGTTTTAAAATTATTAATTTATATTAGTAAAATTTATTTTTATTAAAAATAAGTCATGTTAAATAAAATTTGTATAAAAAAGTTCTAAATTAAGTTATTTTAATGTAAATACATTATAAAACAATTATACAGGCAAGTAAAAGTGTTTACATTTTAAATTAATAAACAGAGAACCCTGAAACATATTTAAGGTCCAGAAACATATTCACATATGAACATGTATTTTACATTATCGACTCAAATCTTTTAAGTTTGTCATTCAACAAGTATTTCTATTTTTTACTGTGTTTTAATATGCAGATATTTTGTGTATTTTGTGTTAGTGTCTTAAAAATTTCAAGTGCAGAAGTTCAAAGGTAAAATAAAAATTGTTTTTTAATGTAAATTCAAAATATTGGAAAAAATATGTCTAAAGGTAAGCCAATAAATGTAGAAAAAAGGGCAGCAATACTCACTTTGCTTCAAGAAGACTATACAGTTATAAAAATACCTGAAAAACTAAATCTGAGTAAATCAACAGTTAGCTATACAATTCGTCAATATTGAGAGTCTGGAAGTTTGGAAGACAGAAATTGTCCAAGTCCTTCTCGCATAACAACAAAAACTGATAACCGACAATAATGTCATCAGTAAACATAATCGAATGTTAACTGCTCCACAAATAACAGCTATTTTCAACTGTGATTGAGAAAAAAAATTTCTGGCAGTACAATCTAATGAAGATTGCAAAAAGCTAATTTGCATGGTCGTGTTGCTATCTGTAAACCATATCTACGAAAAGGTAATCGACAGAAGAGATTTCATTGGGCACAGTTCCACAAAAATTAGACAATGGATGAATGGAAACAAGCACTCAGGACCGATAAGTCAAAGTTTGAAGTTTTCAGAAATAAGGGAAGAGTTTACGTTAGAAGATCTGCCAAAGAAAAAATGCTAACTCAATGTCTGGTTCCAACAGTAAAACATGGTGAAGGCTCTGTGATAGTTTGGGGTTGTTTCTCTCTGGATGGAGTGAGAGATTTGCGTAAAATCAATGGTATAATGAGAAAAGAACATTACAGAGATATCCTGAAACAAGTGCGATCCCTTCGGACTTCGATTAGTCTGAGGTAATTTTATTCTGATGCAAGATAATGACCTTAAACATACTGCGTTATTATGTAGAAATTATTTAGAATCAAAAAAAGCTGAACATGTATTACATGTAATGAACTGGCCTCCCCAAAGCCAAGACCTCAACCCTATAGAGTTACTATGGGATGAACTGGATAGAAAAATTAGAGCTGTATGTCCAACATCAAAATCTCATTTATGGAACATTATAGAACAGGAATGGAATAGTATTTAGATAAAAACAATTAGAAAATTAATTGAAAGAATGCCAAGAATAGTTAAAGCAGTTATTAAATCAAAGGTTTTTTTGGCGAAAACAAAATTTAATTATTATAATGGTTTTTGTAAATTTTTATTACATAAAACTGACTAATAATATATTTTATTTTGAAAATGTATAAAAAATATAATTTTTATTAATATAAATTAAAAGTTCTATAACATAATTACATATTAATATTGCTTTTTTGAAAAAATCTCCATTGTCCTAACTTCCGTGAGCAGCAGTGTATATGTATATATACATATATACATGTATACACATATACACATATACATATATACATATATACATATATACATATATACATTAGGGTGATTCAGATTGTAATAGAAAAAAAAATGTCACAAAAAACATTCTCCTCAAGGTTGCCTGTGTTCCTTTATCACCTAGGATCATGTGTACCAAAAATTAGACTAAAAGAAGCAAATTTAGGGGTTGCCATGTTTTATAAGATGAATTAACCATTGGTAAAATTTTGTGATTTTCTCAAAATTCGCAAATTTGTTTTTTCATTGTTTATTTATTTATAATTTAGAAATTGATAATATGGCAACCACTAGATCTTCTGCTGAGGTGTGGCTTGTTGGTAAACCTACACAAACTCTGTCGACTGCCAGACTTCCTTCAAGAGGGGATGTTCTTCGGAGGTTGCTCTTCCATCATATAGAAGAGAAACAAGAAGTGAAAAAAAAGTATTCGGGCAACAATTGAAGCAGTTCTTGTTATATGGGAGAGAGGAAAAATTCCAACTCAAAGAATTGACAATGCGGAAAGAAAGTGAAAAAAACTTTATGACGAATATCTGCTGCTGAAAAAACACCGAGGATCAAAATTGGACAGCTGTCAAATGAAAGAAGGAATTTTCCACGCTGACCTTGAAGAACTTTTTGATATTTCAACCAAGAATGCATCAGAAGTTATGAAAAACGATGAAGATAAAGCATTTTTACGTCAGCAGCAAGAAGATCCATTAAGTTGTAGTATGGCAGGAATTGATCGGAATTTAACAGCTAGGGAGGCACGGAAACGAGTCCGAGAAACTAAAATGGAATTGAGGCGTCAAAGAAGTCAAGCGCAACTGATGGAAAAAACAGAACTCATTTCTTCTTCATCAGCAGTTGACATTGTGAGTGAAAGTAGCTCTAGTTCCTCGGATGATGATGAATATCAGACTCCTTCCGCTTCCAGCACACTGAGCACAAGTGGTTCAACGAAAAAGAAGATGAAAGTTCTAACAAATAATGTTGTATCATCTCTTGATCGTGTTAATATTTCTGATCGCCGTGCACTCTTCGTGGTTGGAACAGTGTTTCAGGCTCTTGGTCACTCGGTAAAAGATTTATCATTGTCGTACAGCACAATCCGCAGAAAAAGGCGATCTGTTCGTGAAGCGGTGACTACAGCTGACAAGGTTGGTTTCTCTCCTGATGATCCACTTCTTCTGCATTGGGATGGAAAGCTCTTACCTGATATCACTGGTGGTCAAAAAAAAGTTGATAGAATTGCCATCCTTGTGACTGGTGGTGGGGTGGAAAAATTGCTGGGCGTTCCAAAGATTGATCGAGGTACAGGTGAGCAACAGGCTGATGCTTGCATGAAGGCTCTTAAAGACTGGAAATTGAAAGAATTTGTTTGGGGACTGGTTTTTGACACTACTTCATCTAACACTGGGTTGAACAATGGTGCCTGCACAATAATGGAGCAGAATCTTGACCGTAATCTTATATGGATAGGATGCAGGCACCATATGTTTGAAGTCATGCTTTCCACCATTTTCACGACTGCATTTGGAACCAGTGGAGGACCTGAAGTTGGAATTTTTAACCGTTTCCAGAAACAATGGCCAGCAATCAACAAGGAGGTGTTCACTATAGGGAATAAAGAATTTTACAACTGCGATTTTTTTCTCAAACTCCGTGAAGAAATGGTAGTATATTATAGTGAAGCAATTAAAGGTCAACAACCCAGGGATGATTACTTAGAACTCTTGAATTTGTGCCTTATTTTCCTTGGAGGATCAACTACAACATCGGAGTTCAAAGTGAAGTTTCGGGCTCCAGGTGCAACACACAATGCACGTTGGATGGCAAAAGCTATATATTGTATAAAGATATATTTGTTTCAGGATCAATTTGTTATTACTGCAAAGGAAAAGAAAGGAATAACAGATATAAGTCTTTTTGTGGCATTTGTATACGGACAGTTTTGGAATGAAGCTCCGTTAGCTGAACGAGCACCATTCAATGATGCCAAGCTTCTTCAACGGATTCAAGAATATCCAAATCGTACAATTGCAATTAATGCAGCAAAAGTTTTGCATCGCCACCTCTGGTATTTTTCTGAACATCTAATAGGATTGGCTTTCTTCAATTCCCATGTCGACAACAACACCAAGAGAGACATGGCAAACAACCTGAAACAACAGCCAAGGCAGAAATCTCTCAAAAGACTTGATGCTGCCACATTCGATTGTCACACCCCATTGTCTTCCTTCGTCACACAACGCACCGCAGAACTTTTCGATCTAATTTTGAAAAATGGAAAAGAAAAAGCTGAATCATTTTTAATGAAAGAATCTTCAGAGTGGGATATGGATTCAACATATCTTGAAATGAAGCACAAGGTTCGTCAAATGAAAGTCGTCAACAATTGCGCGGAACGAGGCATAGCACTTATAACATCCTTTAACTCAAGCGTTACGAAAGATGAAAACCAAAAGCAGTTTCTTCTTAGATTGGTTGATCTTCACCGGAAGGAATTTCCAGTTGCATCAAAGTCTACCCTGATGAAGATGACTGTTGAATGATGAAGATGATTGATTTATTATTGCCTAGTAATAGTATTTAGTATTTATTATCAATAAGAAATTGATAATAAATAATTCAGTAATATAATATAAAAAATGTAAAAATAAAAATTTTTTTTTTTACTTTTTGTAACCTTATACCAAAATGTGACATAACATGGCAACCCCTAAATATCATCCGATTTGATTCAAATTTTGCCCAATAACTACTATTGTCAATAGAACAAGGGCAAGCTTGAGGACAACTAAAGTTTTGAACCTACAAATTTTGCATCACCCTAATATACATATATACATATATACATATATACATATATACATATATACATATATACATATATACATATATACATATATATATATATATATATATATATATATATATATATATATATATATATATATATATATATATATATATATATATATATATATATATATATATATATATATATATATATATATATATATGTTTATAGGAATGGAGCACATTTTCATTTCTAGGAGTTTTAATTTAGTCTGTTATTAATTGAATTTAGCATATGTTTTACAAATTTTTAAATTTTACCTAATTTTTCAAGACTGTTCAAAATTACGAAAAAAATTTAACATTTTTTAAAAATATAGTTTAATAACTTCTATAACAAAGCAAATACAATAATAAATAATCCTTTTAATCAGTAAAAGTTATTTTTATAGGTCGTAAACTTAGCTGTGAAGAAAATGACCAGTTATTATCTGCTGCAGCATTTTTATTTTTGAAACAAGAAGATCTTGCTGGACAGTTTCTCAATAGCAAGTTTAGGTATAATTATCAATTTTTAATAATTTTTATAAAACTAAGTAAAACAACTGCAATCTAAGTTTTGTTATATTTGTTAAGTTGATTAAATTTTAAGTTATTAGTAGCAAATAAAAATTCTCTTAATATTTTATATCTAGACAGAGACATAAACTCAATTATTTTAAAATATTGTGTCTCTGTTCACCAATACATGTAATAGGCTGGCAATTTAAAAATTATTTTGTATATTTGTATTGCAAAAAACTGCTGCAATTCAATTTCAGTTATATTAATAGATTTAAAAGATATTTGAACACAACACGAATGTTTGTTTGCTCAACAGGCAATATAAACGAAGTATCTTTCCAAAAACATTAAGAAGTATGTCATTAAGGTTAACATATCAGCATTGTTAGATGTAAGGTGTAACATCGCAACCAGAAAATGCAGCATTATTAAATAAAAATTGAAAAATAGTGTTATTTTATATTTTTATTGTATTTTTATATTAAATTATTTTATTGTATATATATATTAAAAAAAGATGATGTTTTATTATGTCATTTATAATTATGATTTGTTGTAAAAACTTTATTTTAGGCAAATAGAGATTTTAATTTATTTATATTTGGTTTATCCAAATAGTAAATTCAACAACAATTTTTTCTTCCAAAAGATTATTTTTATTCCTAAAAAAGTGTTTTTAGGATTAAATACAAGCTGATGAAGTGTTTTTTTTTAAAGTTTTTTTTTAATATATATTAATTGTCATCAATATAGATTTTTTGATAATGATTATATTTTTAATGGAATATTTTTTGTTTTATTCTATTTTTAAAATATCATTATAAGCAAAATAGGCGTCTGTGGCTACAAATTCCAACACTGTCATTATACACACTGAGTAACTTCGTTTTAAACTTACTAACTTTTATTTAGACATCCAAAGTTATCCATTATCATGTATACCATGACATTTTGATATCTTATAAAATATTTTACAGACCCATATTTTAGTATAATTTTGTGACTAAAACCATTCTGTAATATAATCAACTTAAAATATGTAATCATGATTTGTTTGATGATTGAATTTCATAAAATCATTTAAATTTGTAGAATTTAAATGTTAAATCATTTAAATTTTAAAAAAGTGTTTTAATTTGTTTTATGATTAACAATTTTTAAAGTAGTGTTTCATAAAACGATTGTCTTAGTATTAAGTATTCAGTTTAAATAGTACCTGCACACAAGAGTTAATAACATAACTAATATTACCTGTATTTAAAATGATTTTAATGAGCAATCATTTTTTTTTTTTAAAGTTGTTAACTTTAAAGTTGAAATTATTGAAATTGTTGTAGTTAAGAACATTTTCTCTTCCAACTGTACTTAGTTTTTTTTTTTATTCAATTTTTTGTTTTATTTTTCTCGTAGCTTTTACCGCTATTTGCAAAGTCAATGCAGTAAATAAATTGTTTTTAAATTAATTTAAAAATATCCATTGCACATTTTGCATATTTTTTTTCTTTTATGCTTTTTATGTAACATAACTAATTTATAGTTATGTTACATAAAAGTATCATAGAATTGAGTATTCACATAAATTTTTTCTTTAATTTTATAAAAATTCTTTTATAAAATTTAAGAAAAAGCATTAAATTGCTTGATATTATTCAAAATTTTATTAATATTTTTTTTAATAAATTTAAAAACAGAATATGAATTTTTAAGCAATAAGTATTTACAAAGTTAAATAATAATAATATATATTTATATAATTTATTAATTAATATTAAATAATTATAAAGTTCAATGAAGAACTAGTACTAAAGATAAAAATTTAAATAGAAAAAATTTTTTTTTAACAGTTCAAAAAAACAATTGATCGTCAATTTCCTGTGTTTGCTGGTTGAATTGACTGCTCACGTTTGGTTTCTTATTCTCCAAGCTGTATACAAAAATATATTTTCAATATATATATTATATATAAAAATATATTTTTCAATATATATTATATATACAAACATAACAAAAAATTCATATTATAATATTTGTATTATGTATATATATATATATATATATATATATATATATATATATATATATATATATATATATATATATATATATATATATATATATATATATATATATATATATAAAAGAAAAACATGAATTTTGTTAATCTTGGCATGTTTCGTATTTAACATACTACATTTTCAAAAGATAAATTACAATTTAAAACTCTGGATATAAATATAAAATCAAAATTTGAAGACATTACAGAGAAATATTAACAGAAAAATAGAATTTGTACAAATCAATAAAAATTATAATAAAAAATTATGATACCATAAATAGCATTAAAAATAATAAGTAAATAAAACAAATTAGGTTGACAAATTTATACTATAATGAACCGTTTGTTTATTTAAAGATGGGTTTTCCTATTTAATAAGGAGTGCTTCTTTAATTTTCAATTTGTTTTTGTTAGAAGCAGTATCCAAAATTTTAAAACAATTATAGTTACTTATTATTGCCTAGTAATAGTATTTAGTATTTATTATCAATAAGAAATTGATAATAAATAATTCAGTAATATAATATAAAAAATGTAAAAATAAAAAATTTTTTTTTTACTTTTTGTAACCTTATACCAAAATGTGATTTTTATAATTAACAGATGAAATTAAATGCTTGTAAACATTAGATTGTTTGTCACTTGTAGATGCTCATGAATCCTTGTTGTTAAGTGTCTGGAGGTTTTTCCAATATAACTGGCATTACATCCAAATTTATTCCTCAACATACCCAAAACCTTGTTTTATTTACACATAGAGTTATTTGATTTTTACATTTTAAGTCAGTGGTCAATACTACAGCAAGATCTTTTTCAGTGACAGTGGTACCAAAATGCATTATTAAGCACAATCAACCCTTGGTAATACTTTTGCATCATTGGCATACATCTTTAATATATTTACAAAATTCTCAGGCAAATCATTAATATAAATAATAAATATTATCTAAATATATCCTTCCAAAGATAAGAAATAACAACTTTTTGTCTTCTATTTTTGAGAAATGCTTCAACCCAATTTTAACATTGTACCAGAAATCCCATAACAGTTAAATTTTATCAGTAGTCTTATGTGGCACAGAATCAAATACCTTTTCAAAGTCTATACCTGGAGATGTAAAGTTAATTTACATCTACAGGTATATTCTGAGATAAGTAATACTAGATTGCGTCTAATGTCTCAATAAGGTTGGTTAAACAATATCTTAACAAAGCTGTGTTGATTTTTCCAAAGATTATTTGCATTTAGGAAATTCATAATTAAATCTCGCAAAAACCTTTTCTGAAATTTTACAAGGTACCAAAGTTATCAGACAACTTAACTGCAACAGTTTTGTCCTTTTTTTAAATCGAGGACTTATATTGGCTGAATTCCACTGAACTAAGCTCAATAGAAGCTGTAAATGTATGTGTAAATGTATGTGCAACCTGTAAATGTATGAGCTATTCCATATACACAATTTTTTAAGATTAAAGGTTTAATAAGATCTGCTCCACACAACTTCTCTGTATTTAAACGTTCTAATCTATTTAGAATATCTTTGTTTGAGATTATATCAAAATCCAAATTTTTATTTATTCTAGACGTAAATGCTGGCAAATTAAAATCATTCTCTTGAACAAATACATCTTGGAACTTTTGTTTCATTTGTCACTATTCCATTCTCATCATGTAATACACTTTCATCATGTAATACACTAATACAGCATGTAATCGAATTATTGATCTTTTGTTGGCTATATATGTATTTGTTAACTAACTTTGGATTTTCCTTAGGCAATGTTACTAGGTTTTTTTCATAATTTTATCTAGCTTTTCTTGAATTGGTTTTGACTACCTTGCAAGTTTTTTTGTATTCATTTACAGGAGATAAAGCTTTCCACCCTGAGGAACAATTAGAAAATCTTAGGGTCTTTTTTAATTTTATAAATTTTTTACGATTATTTTTTATCCAAAGTATTTGTTTTTTTTTTATTACTATCTAATTTTTTAAATTATTATCCATTTCCTGGAGTGATTTGCCATAAAAACATGTTAACCAATCCACATTGGAAAACAACCTATTAATTGAATCGAAATTTGCTTTCCTATAATCTCGTTCAATAACTTCCTCATTTATAAAACTTTTCTTATCTGACAAAATTGTGTAACTTAAAACTAAGTGGGCTCTTTCAATATTTTAAAGAAATCGATGTGATTCAATTTGGAATAATCTATTCTCTTGTGTTGTTAATAATATGTCAAGAGTGTTAAGGCATTCATTGTTCGATAATTGAAAACGTTGGAAAAGAAATTTGTTTGAACAAATTAATGAATGAACCATTTAATGTTTGAAAAATTAATGTCCCCCATAATTATAATAATCTTATATTTATCAATGTAGGATCTTGCAGTATCAAATATGTTATTAAAGATTTCTATATCAACTATTTCATTTGGTCTTTACAGACATTCTAATAGGTAACTATCCTTACAGCTAACAAGTGCAACCCATATTTGCTCAATTTTGTTGGAGCTCAGAATTTTATCTTCCACTTGATAAGATATAAAGTTGTTATCTATGTATATTGCAACACCACTACCAATTCTGCCATCCTTATGATCTTTTATATACAAAAAGTAACCTTCTAAGTTTGTAATGGAAGTCTCTCTGAACCGATTTTCCGTTATGCTGATAATACACAGATTTACATTGCTACATAATACCTTGAACTCCTCTATTTTATTATTTAGCAAAGTTGCATTCATATATAAATACGTAACCTGGTCAATCAGCTTGTAGTTTCTTAAGTTTGACACTTTTGTTTCCACAGAAAGCCACAGATATCGAAATGTAGTATCAGCAGCAAGTTAAGATTTTAACTTATTTCTATCTTGTCTTAATTAAAAATCTAACATTCTCCCTGCTTTAGTAAGATCTGGTGAAATATACGCATTTCCAAGGTTACTAATATTCCTTAGTTTTTTGGAGATCTTTTAATTTTCTTTGTAATTTCCCGATTAGTTAAGCCTGTATCTTTGATATGCTTTGTTTACAGTTATTTCTTCATTCGTTAAATGGTTATCACGTCCCATTTCAAATTCAGGTATCAAAAACCAAATGTTAAAACTTTATGAGCACTGATTTCACAGTCTTTGTTTAACTTACAAATAATAATAAAAAATTAAGTCACAAATGTGTATCACCAGATCAAAATATACAAGTAAACTGAGAATAATTATTGATGAGGCTAATTCTATTTGATACCGCAAAATCAAGTATTATACATTTTATGGTTTTATCAAATGTACTGCAATTTAATTATTCTATATTATAATCTAAAGAGTTGATGTTGTAACAATTATATATGTGTGAATACAAAATTTGCTTACATTTGCAAAATATTGGATTAGAACATCGTGAAACTATTCTATTTTCTCCACTATAAAAGTAGAATATTATTGGCTTTCACGCAGAGATTTAAAGAAATTTAAATTCAAAAGCGATTTATGTTGAATAAAGATCTCAGCACAAGAAAGCAAATGATCATACTTTTATTTAAAAGATAATCTGTGACTATGACCCCTAATAACAAACTTAGTCAAAAACATTCTATATATTTTTAAAATCAGCCAAAAAACTGCTAAATTAGAAAAATCTATATAACAAAAACTCAAAAAACAAAAGCAAAAATTGCAAAAGTATTTTTTTAAGAAAAAGCTAATCGTGAAAGTGTGAAAAGCAATTGCATTTTGCAATCACAATACGCTTAATTTGAACCCTGAATGACCACACGCTGGATCACACGCTGTAGAGGAGTTTAATTGAGATATGACTTTAGCAATGAAAGCTGGAATGATTTGAATGTCTAACAATGGTTAACCTGTTTAATTGGAATGGAATTACAGGCCTTGTTATGAGAATTTTGTTGCATAATGGAAAAGCTTATTTCAAGTAAATATAACTTTGTTCAATATCCATATTTAGATTGTTAAAAGTTAAATTACTTCAGTTGCATATTTCAAAGTACCACATTCTAATTAAATTTAGTTTGAAACCACTCCTACCTTGGAAAAGCGTGCGGTTTTTTGCCTTGTATGTCCACGTATGAGTATTTTGTTTTAGACAACTTGGTCATGGTCATTTGCAAGTTTTTTTATATTAAGAGTTGTGGAAAAAACTAAGTTTTAAAAACAAAGAAAGCAAAACTAACAAAATAGGAAAATAAAATAAATTTAAATTAAAAAAAAAAGGAAAAAAAAAATTAAATAATTTATGTACTGTTTTTATTTTTATTTCTTAAGAGAGATTATTTTCAGCAACAAGAGATGTTATTTTCAGCAGCAAAATTAGATAATGCAAAGCACACACAAAAAAAAAAAAAAAAAGGTTTTAAGTTGACATTAAAAAGAATGATTTTCCTATATTTTATTTGTTTTTTTTAAAAAAAAACAAAAGCAAAAATTTAAATTGCTAAATATAAATTGTTTGTAAAATATACTTGTATAACTTGTATCATGTAACAAGAATATATTGTCCCTATATGAAAACATTTATGTAATGGATGGGTATAGCACTTTTATGTATAACTTTTTTTATTTAAGGAATTATATTTATTTGTTCAGAAGTATTTTCTAAGTATGGCGCACACACATATATACATAGTTTTTAAGCTTCAATTAGGCCATGCAGCCTACACATTTTTCACAATTTTTTTTTAACATCTTCACTTCCAACAAGGTTGCAAGCAACCACATTAGGAAGTTTCTGGAAGTTACTGGAAGAAAAAAGAAGTTACTAAAAGAAAAAAGATAAAGTTTATAGAGCAAGAAAACGATTGACATATGACTAAAAAAATTACAAGTTATATGAATCAAGTGAAGTTAGATGAAGGAAGTGAATTCAAAAGAAGTGATGTTCAAGGAAAAAACTAGACAAATAAGAATTTTTGCAGCACTTAGGAACAGTCACAGTAAAAGGATGAGACTTAATTGAATGACGAGTAACACGAGAATCAATTAGTAGATGGCACAAGAGAAGCTATCTCTTTAAAGCAGTGTCTCTTATAGTATTTATAGTAAAAAGAAACAACATTATGACGATATGATAATGGTTGAAGGTTGGCTGCAAGAGCAGGGTCCAACTATGTTAACATTGCGTTTTTGCACCTTATCTAACAGAGAAAGCACATCCTTAGGAGATACGCCCCAGATATGGCTAGAGTATTCTATACAAGGGCGAATTTTATTGATTTATAAAGATAAAGAGTAGAATCCTGAGTAAGAAAGTGGCGAGCACGATAAAGAGATGCAATCTTAGCGGTTGTTAATTTTGCAATGAATTTGATATATGGTTTTCAAAAAAGATCGGTTTTCAAGAAAGATTGGTTATCAAGTTAGAGTTAATCCTAAAAAATGTCACGAGATGCCTATTTTTAGATGCAATAGATGAGTAGATGTCATGATAACCTATTTTTTGAGATGAAATATAAGTTTTTGTGACCTGAGAATAGCGAGCTTTGCTGTTAGACAAAACCTTTATACAATGGTTTCTAGCAATAGTAAATAGTCTGTTTTCTGGAGAATTGTTTTGCTGATGTATATGAAAGTAATGGTTTCGATCGGAAATTGCAGCAGCACAATGAGACAAAAACCATCAAGAAGAGTGAGGCTTGACTTGGAATCATTGAGAGGGAATAAAAGATTATATGTCAGCCAATCCAAGAAGTTATGCAAGAAGCACATTGGCTAGCACGAAGGCAAAAGATTTCTACTCAGGGCCATCTCAAAGAAAATCATAGAAAGAGTCCCAATCAGCTTTTAGGTAGTTGTAAGAGGTATGATGATAGGCGGATTCTGATGATGAAGAAGAATGAGATAATAGTTTAAGAGAGATCAAACCGTGATCAGAAGCACCTAAGTGTGAATGTGGACAAACTGAGCACTGACTAGGATCAGAAACAAGACACAAGTCTAAGGAAGGTAAATGCTTTGGATTGTCTGGAAAGTGAGTTGGAAAGTTGATTGTTTGAGTTAGAGATTGAGAAAGGCAAAAGTTCCAGTGTCAGTGTGATGAGCATTAAAGTTACCCAACAACAATGGCTATTGGCTGATGGATAAACAGAGAGAGCTTGGTCAGTTTGATCAGAAATAATAACAAAAATATTGCAGTTGTTAGATGAAGGAGAGCGATATAGAACAAAGTAAAAGGCACTAGAGTGAAGTGGTGCTAAACAAAAGCACATAAAGGAATAGTCTGTGGATTTAAACCTAGTCTCCTGACAATCGGGTGAATCCTTACAAATGTAAATGACCAAACCAAGCATATGACTATTGGAGTCTTTACAAGTTAATGGAAGATAACCATCAACACTAAGATCACACTAAGATCACAAGATAAGACTTACTTGCTCTTTGTGAGACTAATTTAAGCCAAACTTAAATTAGTCTCACAAAGAGCAAGTAAGTCTGGTGAACTTTGCAAGAAATAAGATGCAACAGAAGAAAAGTTACTTTGAAGACCACGAATATTAGTGAAAGATAGATCTAAGCCTTAATTGTTTCATATGACCATTCTATTCCTGTAAGTTTTTTATCCCCAATCTTTTAGCGCTTCGTAATTATGGATACTTGTTGCTTTATAACATTAGTCTCTGTGCATTTAGTTCTCCCTTTTGGCTTACTATGTTATTGGCAAACAGATATTAATTATAACTATTATTAATTTGTTATGCAATTATTAATAGTAATTGTTATTAACTGTTTAAGTATATTTCATTAAAAACATAGCAGACCAAAAATGAAGGGGAAAGCAAAACAAACAAAAATTTGGGAAGTGGTAGGATTTGAACTATGGACATTCAGTGCATACAGTGTATACAAGTGCATACACCTTAACCTATTATTATTCATTTGAAGTATTTACCTTTATAAAATATATCTTAAAATTAAATAATATTGTTATTAAAAAAGTTATTAATAATATTTAAATACATTGTTTGAAAATAAAAACTCCTAAATGTTCATAACTTATGCTTATTTAAACTCATACTATTTATTTCTTAAAATGTAACATAACATTTTTGTCTTATATTTTGCTTTCTTGCAATTTAATTTTTTTTTTAATTAAGGGCTAATTGTTTATGGTTGAATTTCTTAGTGGTAAAAAAAACTAGCAACAATTTTTTTTCAGCATTTTGGCTTTAACGAAATCTCATAATTTTGTTAATCATTTCTAATCAAGCTTCATTCTGAGATCAATCTAAAAATGATGATAATGAAAAAACTTTTGTTAAAAAGCAATTTCAAAACTAAAAAAGTCATCTTTTCATAAATTTTTTACATAAAGTTAATTTAAAAGATTCTATAAAATAATTTTGCCTACAGGCTTGATTAAGGTTTATCTGGCAATGCATTTAAATACAGTTATAATTGGGTTAAGCATTTTTGTATATTAGCACTTTCATAACAGGATGAAAAAGGTTTATTAACTTGAAACTATAAATAATAAATAATAACAAATAAATTAATTAATAAAAAATTAATTTAAAAAATAAATAAACAAAATCATTAAATGTAAAACTAACATAAAAAAGTTGCTAAAATTAAATTTGATAAAATGTATTTTCTTTAACATGCTTAAAATTTTTAAAAAGTTAAAAAAAATGTTGAAGTTTTAAATTTAAAAAAAATTTTTTTTAGTTAAATTTAATAAAATAATTTTAAATTAAACTTTTTTAAAAATGAAAAGTAGAAAAAAATTTATTTAACTTTAAAGTTTTTTTTTCTTTTCACAATTGCAGTGAAAATGTTTTTTTACAACAATTTATAACTGCCTAATGTTTCCTGCATATACCATTTTAAAAGACTGTTTAAATATTCTAATTGAAATAAGTTTTAACGTAATAAAATGGCTTAAGACGTAGGTGAAATCGCTATTTTGTACATAAAATTCGAATGGTGTTGCACTTCTTAACAAGTACTGGAATTAGAAGGAAAATTCTTTGGAAATAGTTCTTCCTTATTCTTTGGAGAGGTAATTAGATCAGTTCCATGGGTGAGAGATGGATTGTTAACAAATGTAGGTCACCTTTGTTAATAAAACTGTTTAAGATATTCCAAAAACCTCTAAAGCCTAACTTCTGAGATAAGATACGAGATTTAGTGAACTGGGAATTAGCATCAGACAACACCTTTTTACATTGATTTTTTGCAATAATAAATAGGCATTTGTTTTCAAGAGAATTGTTCTTTTGAAAAAGATAAAAAATAGTTATGATTAGATTATAGCAGCACAAGAAGGTGAAAACCATGGAGTAGAATGAGGCTTGACTTGGAACCGACGAGAAGAAATAAAAATTTCCATTTCTGGATCCAGGAGGTTGCGTAGCAGCTGCATTTATCAGCGGAGAGAGACCTCAGAGACATCAACCCAAGAACTGTCACAAAGAAAATCACAAAAAGAATCCCAGTCAGCTTTAGGGTATTAATAAGTAGTGATAATGATAATGAGGGGGTGAATTCGAAGTACAAGTACGGGGTTGGAGATTAATAGAGATCAATGCATGGTTTGAACTATCTAAAGGAGGAAAAGGAAAAACTGAACTTAAGCTAGGGTCAGAGACAAGACACAAATCAAGAAGTGAAGATAAGTGCTTAGGATTGTTGGGAAAAGGAGTCACTAAGTTAACTATCTTAGTAAGAGATTGAGATGCAGAAGTATAACACTAAACCAAGTATGTGACTATGAAAGTCTTTGCGAATCAAAAGATTCATCAATACTGAGTTCTGAAGAAGCAACAGCCAAGTATAAATTTGTCTCACAAATAGCAAGCAAGTCTTGAGAATTTTGTAAAAGATATGATTCAACTGATGGCATAGTACTTCGAAAACTGAATGTATGTGAAAAATATATTAAGTGGTATTACGGTTTGTTGGTGGTATATTTCTTTAGGCATAATAAGTTTAAAGAGAATTTGACTCATCCATAGATGTTTATTAACCCAAAGTTGTAACTTAAGGCTCCTTATGTGGCCTTGACAGCATACACCAAAAACATTACCAGGAATACCATCCATGCGCAACATAGCATTGTTAGTACTTTGATATTTTACAGCTATTGATGGAATCAGCCTCTCTGAGAGCTTCCACAAAGTTTGAGAAACCTTACTACCAGCTGCCAGAACAATTAAACTGAGTTTTATAGCTGTACCTGGGCAGCTGGGCATGGGGCAGGTAGTACTGGGTTACATAATGCCAATAGCAGGGTAATCGTTATTATCTTGAATCTGAACTGACCTGGAGTAGTTAAAAGAAGTTACTTCCTGTAAGCAGCATTTTAACGGGATCCCAAAGTGCCAAGACATGTTGTGTCCGTATTAAAGAGAATGATAAAAAAAAAATGTTTGGGTTGAATTTTTTTTTGAGTAAAACAAAATAATAAAGTATACCAAGAAAAACGAACTTTGTTGTTTTACTCGAACCTTGCCGCCTCCATGTTAGCCAATTGCTTTAAGTCTTTAAAATTTATGCCACAATCTACAGACTTAGTAATTTATTCAAGCATGTTTAATTCCAAAGAGTTATAATAAATGATATCATTGTAGAGTTTTAATAAAAAATCAAAAAATTCTTTTTTTTTTTCATTAAAGATTACTAAAGAATTTGTTTAGTTATTATTATATAAAATTTTTTTTTTCATCAAAATTTACTATAGAATTTCTTTAGTTTTTTATTTTCTAAACTTCGCGAAGTTTGCATTAAAAATATGAATAAAATATTTCAGATTTTTTAAGCTTGTCTATTGCTATAAATTACTTTTGTGTTATTCTTCTGTATAGCTATAAATTACTTTTATGTTATTCTTGTGTATTGCTATAAATTACTTTTGCGTTATTCTTTTGTATTGCTATAAATTACTTTTGTGTTATTTTTGTGTATTGCTATAAATTGCTTTTGTGTTATTCTTGTGTATTGCTATAAATTACTTTTGTGTTATTCTTGTGTATTGCTATAAATTACTTTTGTGTTATTCTTGTGTATTGCTATAAATTGCTTTTGTGTTATTCTTGTGTATTGCTATAAATTACTTTTGTGTTATTCTTGTGTATTGCTATAAATTACTTTTGTGTTATTCTTGTGTATTGCTATAAATTACTTTTGTGTAATTGTTAAATGATTATTATTCTTATTAAGGTTCTGTTAAAAAACTTATTTTGTGTTACTTAACCTTATGAAAGTTTAATTAACAGGATTTATTTGCTAAGTTTTTCATTGGGTACAAATATTCCCAAAATTCTTAATCTATATAACATGTGTTGCTTATTTTATTATATTAGGATTTTTTTTAAAAAAAGAATTCTAAAATGACATCATATACTAAAACTCTTTGGAATTTATAGGGCTTGAATAAATTATAAAATCTATAGATTGTGGGGTGTATTTTAAAGATGTACAGCAACATGCTAACATGGAGACAGCAAGCTTCGAGTAAAACAACAATGTTAGTTATTCTTGGTATAAATTTATTATTTTGTTTTGCTCAAAAAAATTTAGCCCAAACATTTTTTTTAAACATTCTCTTTAATATGAACTCAACTTTTCTTGGGACTATGGGCAAGTTTTGTCCCAGAAAATACCTGATAGTAGATAATTTTTTGTTTTCTGAGTCCACTGTTTTCAGAATAAGTTTTAAATGGTTGCTTTTTTTTTTTTACGCTAAGTATGCTACAGTTCATCCTCACAATTATTTAAAAAAAAAATTATGATAACAGACAAAGTTTGAGTAAAGTAGTGTAATGTAAGTACTTTTAAAAATAAACATAACAGTTGCAAAATTAACTACAACAATAATAATTACTATTTATTATTACTATTTCAGAATCACTATAGTTACAAACACTATTAATAAGGCAACTATAACAAAGATATATTAATGATAATAAATTTAAAAATATTATATAATAAAAAATATTTATGTTTATATTTTGACCCTAAACAATGTAACAATAGCTTAAATTAGAGGAGAACATGGAATAGTAATTTGAGATCAGAATACGTTGGAATTATAGTGTTGACATAACTGAGCCACAAGGCGGTAAAGGCTTATTTAAGCATTGTGATTAGACTTTAAAACCTGATGTTTGTATGCTATTGCAGTTTAGTTTTTAATTTAAGCTTGAACTAATGTATTTATATTTTCATGTAAAAACATAATTATTCAGAATAAAATTAAATTTTTGAATTTATAACCAAAAAAACATAAAACTTTTATAGTCATTACAGAGGTTTTTAACTTTTGTTAATTTTATATTGAAAAATTTAACAACTTTTTTGCAAAGTTTAAACAATTTAGAATCTTTATTGTGAAAATAGAGTAAACAATTTCTGGTTATTTAAAATTTTATTGAAAGTTATAAATTCGCTCTAACTTTCTTGGATAATAAATGTTTTTAAAAATTCAATATTTTTTTTGACCAAAATGGTAATTTCATGGCAATGTGAAATATCTTTTTTAAATGGTACATCTAAAGAGTATAGTGGGCCTAGAAATAAAATTAGAGGGAAAAGGTGGCCTAAAGGTTTGCATCTTCTTCAAATGGTGCACCTAAAGAATATAGTGGGCCTAGTAGTAAAATTTGGGGGAGAAGGTGGCCTAAAGGTTTGCATATTAATGCTAAAAATGATCTTGTTTCAATTATAATTTTAACAATTTTGAACTAAAAAAAATTAAGCTTTGTTATGGAGTTGAAGATTAGTTGACTTGACGTTAACTTTTAAAAGAATAGATATTGAAGAAAATTCACTTCTACATTTAAGCAAAGTGATCTACTAACTTTTTAAGCATTTATTAAATGGTTTCCTTATTTTCACACGTATTTTTTTAAATGCTGTAACTAACACACGTTTAAAAAAATTAAAACCACATGTTATCAGGTTTATATTTAAATAACATATTTAAAGCTTAAATAGTCTACTTTACTTATATAGTTTACTTTATTTAGTTTCCTTTAAACTTAGTTATTCTAAGTTTAAAGGTCAAGTCACTTAAAATCATATTAAAATTTCATTTATCTAAAATTTTAACAAAGATTTTGCAAAAATCCCAAGGTTTTGCAAAAATGCAACTTTGTTCACTTGAAATCTCAAAAAAGTTATTTTTAGGTCACCTAAAATCTCAACAACATGCAATTTATTTGTAAAAGTGAATGGAATAACTCATCACCTTATTGGTAGCTATGATGGAAAAATGATGCAGGTAATGCATAATAATCAAAAAAAATTTTGTTTTTGGTTTAATAGACTTCGTTTTTTACATTTCTATATTATAGGTAACTGTTGATGGAAAACGCAATGTCACATTTAACAGTGATTCAAATACTTCTTCAATACTTTTTGAAGCTGAAGTTAATGGCACACCAGTTATTTACCAGGTATTTTTCTTATGAAATAAAATAGCAATTTTATAAAGAATATAAACTTTAGAAAAAGAAAATACCCTTTCTGGCTCTATGCACGTTGTTTTATTCGTCATTAAAAAATCAAACTTTCTGATCAAGACTATAATTTAGAAGTAAGAGTTTTGCCTAATCTTGACAAAGAATTTCTGGTTGTTTCTAGAAAACCTTTTTCTAGGGCTTTATTTAGTTGCTCACTAATAGTTATCAGTACTTCATTATCTGCACTTTTTTGATATTTCATCATCTTCTTCACTTACTAAATCTTTAATGTTTCCGAGAATTTTGTAGGGTGGTTTAAATTTGTTACATTTAATATATTTAGAAATTATAACATTTTTTTATTTTTAAAGTTTGAAGATGTTTCAAAAATTCCCCTATGGGCATTAATTTGTTTTCTCTGTAATGTAGATAGTGCAGTAGACTACTTAGTTTAGTTTTTCGCTCTTTGATTCATTAGAGGCATTTAATTTGATTCATTTCTCTTTGATTCATTCAGAGGCATTAAAATGTTGACAACTTCTTATAGTATTCAGTTCATTTAATTTAGTTGACATGAACTCTAACACAATGTCAGCAGTTATAAAGTTTGCATCATGTCGACAAAGCGCTTTTACTGCTGGTTTAACTGGAATTAGCATGTTTACTAGTTAACTCGTTAAAAATCATACAAACAGTTTTTTTTTCTCACTATAACAAAAGTTACAAATAAAATCTTAGTTCCTATTTAAAAAATAATTTTTATTGTTTTTTTCAAATATGAACTAAATTTTATTTTGAAAAAGATATTTTTTTCATAAAACGTAAAAAAATATTTGTTTATTTTCTAATAATTTTACAGTTGGTTTTTGGTTATTTTATTAACTGTTAATAAATGTTTTCTTATTTATTTTGTGAACTCTTTTTAATGTTTTTAAACAATAAAGTTTTTTTTTATTATTTATCAGTTACAGATAACATATTCGTGATCATAATTTATTTTCATAAATTTAACGAACGTCATTAAAACTTTACGTTATTGAATTAACAATAAACAAAATATCTTATTAATAAAATATTTACATCAAAATATATAGTGCTTATTTTAAAATATTAAGACAAAAAATAATTTTTATATTTAAAAGGAATTTATATATTTAATTCCTTAAGATAAAACTTAAAACACTTTTTTTTTTTTAACTAATTTTTAACAACAACAACAAAATTATTAAACAAACTGTTTCTTTAACAAAAAATCTATAAGTTTACAATTGCAGTTAAATGCTTTTACTTAAGGCTTTATTTCTTCTGAATAAACGTCACGTTAACGACATCAAAAGATAATTTAAATATTCTAAAAGACAAAAATTTTTTGCGTAGCGCAAAACTGCTGAATGTGTAGGCAAATCACTTTTTTGCAGGCAAAATGCGAGCTGCGTAACGCTTCTTAACAAGGCCTGCATTGTCCCTACAATCCTTACTATACTTAAATTCTAAAAATTGTCTGTTGTTTAAATTGATATTTAAATAACGGATGTTTCAAATCGACGTCCACTCATCAAAAAAAATCGGAAACTTAGTTCCACTGCTAATTTTTTGTTTTAATTCATTCCTTATAACATTCTTTATATTGTTAGGGAAATTTAGTACCACTTTTTAAAAAGTGTTTGGAGACTTAGGTATGTTGAATAATTGCTTTATAGCCTAGCACGTTTATCAATAGAAGTACATATAACGTTAAAAGAAATACCATCTTTAGCTGTTAATCTTGCAAGTACCTCGACAAACTGTCTTTATATTCGATAAAAAATATACACTAATTTTACTTTTTTTTTACTCTGTGGTTCTTCTTCTGATGTCGGAGAACGTGCTAGTTCTGTTTTTAAATTTATTTTATGTAACTGAAGTAGATGCAAATGAAGAGCTTTTGTTGATCTGCCAGTAAATTTCAATATTAATTTGCAATGACTTAGTTTACACATTGCTGTTTCACAGAAAATGTTTCCATATAGGGGTTTTGCTGTAAAACTCTATAAAATTTGACATGGTATCCTAATTTGACGAATCAAAGAAAATATAAGAATTTATTAACTATTTTAACTTTCTTATTAAGTTGAATTTTTAAAGTTCAATAAATTTAAATAAATATATTATTACACAAACCACCTTTGCTGATGATTTTTTTCCTGATGTATTTATGATATGATACAAAACATTACAGTGTAAAACTATAACCAAAATGTAATCAATTTTAATTTATCGTTTTAAAATAATTATCGCTTTTTATCTAATATAAAAAAAGGCCAGTGTAAAAGCTTATTGCCAGTGTTGCTTGCCCTATCCGTTTTAAACAGGCGATTCACAGCTCATGCACTCATTTATTCTAAAAGTTTTATTAAGTCTAAAAAAATGTATACTTAGCAGTGTACTCTTAAAAAAAATGCATACTTAGCAGTATGGATGAAAATTTTCTGGAAAATTTATAGAAATTTTGGAAATTTTCAAAAAAAAAAAAGTTATTTTATAATTAGTGGGTAAGTTTTTATGTATTCGAAAGGTAGTTGTTATGGACAATTTTATGGTAAAATATTGTATAATGAATTATAAAAATTTTAGAAAGCCACTTGAAAAACATTTTTTTGATACTTTTTTGAGTTTTTTTATTGCAACTTCAAGCAGCAACTATGATAATTTGTTTTATTTATAATTAATGGGTAAGTTTTTATGTATTCGAAAGGTAGTTGTTATGGACAATTTTATGGTAAAATATTGTATAATGAATTATAAAAATTTTAGAAAGCCACTTGAAAAACACTTTTTTTGATACTTTTTTGAGTTTTTTTATTGCAACTTCAAGCAGCAACTATGATAATGTGTTTTCAAAATTTTCTAAAATTATTTTTTCCTTTTATTTGCTTAGCATAAATTCAGTGCGAGTAAGCTTAAGGCTAAACATTATTTACACCCCCATGCCTAAAGGGGAGGGGTATTTTTCAACTTAATGTCTATTAAGTTGAAAAATGAAAACTGTAAAGTTGTATATAAAACGACTTGATTGAATTGTAAAATACAGTATGTTACAATTTGTACTTGATTTAACAGCATTGATTAATGGAAGACAAAAAGTAAAGAAACATTTTTTCTAAATTTGAACTTTTTAAAAATATAGTTAGCAATAAAAATAAAGAATTATTTTGAGGTCATAAGCTAAGTTTAAGTAAGTGCTTTTAAGACTTGAGTCTCACTCACCACAACCTTGCTAGAGCACTTTTTACTTACTTTTACTGAAACAATAAATTAAAATATTATGTTTTAAATGTGTACTGTATTTTTCAACCAATAGTGTGCGATTTGTGGGTGTGTTTTATAAGTATAATACAAAGCAAATTAATTTATTATTATTTTACTGAATATTCAGATCAAATGTATTTTCAAATGTTATTTTTAGGTAGGTTATTATCACACAGTTAGTGCATTTATAACATGTATCTTTTGTAAAAATGTTTAAAAATACAATTTTTATACATAAAAATCTTCTTATTTTTCTTTAAATTTTGTGTTTAATTTTTTTTAATGCAATCTTTACAAAATAAAAATCTTTTTTCTCTAAAACACTCTACAAAAATACACAATAAAATTTGTTAATCTAAAGAAAATTTTATTATTTGTCTTTTGTGAATATTTTACACCGTTGAGGTGAAGTAAAAGCTAGAAATATGTTATATATAAGCTCAAAAGACAGGCTAACTGGGAAAACATCAAGTAATTGAGTGTTGATTGCTTTTTTAAAAAAATGTGTGAACCTTAAATTAATAAACTTGTTTATAAAAATTTAACTAAAAGTTGTGTAAAGCATTTTTTGCTTGTGGGTCTTTATTATTTTATATTTTTGGTTGATATATTTAAAGAGTACCCAAATGCTTCAATGATAAAACAGATATTTTTGAAACAAAGAAATGAATTTTTTAAAAGTAAGTTTATTGAAAATTTCCAGAAATTTTGAGCAAAATCTGCAGCAACATTTCAACCCTACTTAGCAGTATACTCTAAAAAAAATACTCTAAAATACTCTTATATAAAAGAGCAATATATTGATTATAAACTATTGTTTATAAAAATAAGAGTTCACTGTATTTTTTTTATAGAGAAAATTATTTATATCTAAATTGATCATTTTAGGCGCACTAACACGATTATTATTTGTAGTATGTGTAGGTTTAAATAAGCTAAGTAGGATTCAATGAATTGAAAATAAAGAAACCATGCTATAAAACATGCTTGAGTTTTTTTTATACGCTTACTGCATTGCATGCAAACATAAAGCATCACGTTCAATAAAATTAAAACATTTATATAGACACAAGTTTTTAAAGGCATTTTTTTTGGCATATGGGTTGATTAAAAAGCTCCATTTTTTAATCGTATAATTGAGCCATAACTGATTACATAAATGAGTTTAATTAATTATATAAATTTATAATTATTTGTATAAATCTATAACAATATAATATAAATGTATAATTTATATATGAAACTATTAGAATTTGTATAATAAATAGGATTGGTTACATGTTCACTAATTTTTTTATTTTATTCAAGTAATAATTCTATTGAGTAATTCCACATCAAATCACCCAGTCCATTGAACCATGAGTCTTTTTTTTTGTTTTTTATTTTGACACTTGATTCCTATCAATAAAATAATATCGCATGCAAAATTTTAGCCTAAAATGTTAAGTGGTTGACAAGATACTGCAATTTTTAATTATGACCTGGTTTCCCAAATGACCTGGTATTTATAACATTCTGAAAAAATGTTATCCTTAAAACAAAAAAGAAATAAAAATGGTAAAAAAATGAAAATAAACATTATAATGTTTTTTTGATGCTGAATTCAATAAATGTACTTGAAATGGTGAAATAATAACGGAACATGCTTTAAAATTAATAAAACAACTTATATAACTTAAAAACAACAAATAATATAACTTAACTTTTTGGCCCAATATCTCAAAACACTCCAAAACATATAGAAGTTTAATTTCAAAGATATTTTTTCAAGAAATTCCTTTAAAATATTTGTAAAACAAAAATAAATTAATTGTAATTTAAAAAGTTACTTAAATAAACAAGATTTTCAAAGGTGTCGAAAATGTAAGTTATTTTGACTGTGTTTGTATTAGGTCATGGTATTGTTGCCAGTTTACTTGTACTTCTTCCATTTCAGCATTTTCAAACACATAGTTTCTTTTAGAACTAGAACAAGGTTGTAGGGCATGCAGTTTTTTCATTATGTTGGTTTGGGAATAAAACAGTAGTCGTCTCTTTCAGGCCAGTTAAAATAGGTTGATGGACCTTTTGGGTGGAGAAACATAACTTTAGCGTCAACTTAATCTAGGTTGATTTCAGTTACAATGCCACCACTTATCATCATAGACTACTGCCACATAACCTCCTTAAGTGACAATATCAGGTTGAAATCTATCTTCTTTCTTTTTAAGATGGTGGACTATTGTATAGATAGTGTCTGTACTACACCTCTTTGCCCCAACCTTGTTATCTCCAAGATCTATAAATTGATAAAAGCTTTGTAAGAATTGTCACAGGTAGAGTTGTCACACCAGCGTACCTTTCTTTTTGCTCTTCATGTCGCAGCTGTAAGTCCAATCCCTTTATGCAAATGAAGTTAACAACCTTGATTTTCTCAATACAAAGTTCATACATTACTTCTGATGTGAGAGTTTGGTTTCTGTATGGTTGTTTTACTTTTTACATTACCACCGATCCCATTGCATGGTGACTTCTGTGGGACATGACAAATAAAGTTCCATTCAACTTTAAGGGCAAGTTTGCTCTCTAAATGGCTTAGATTGTAAAAGTTTTTACAATTTATTGTACTGTCCTGCGCAACCATCAGTAAATAAATGTAATTTAAACAGATTGGGAAATTTTGTTTTTAATATTGGTATGATTAATTAAAATATTTTGTACACATAAGTTAGTTGCAATGTTGTCAGATATAAAATAGTAAGAAATGTTTCAGTACACCTTTATCATCTTTATAGTATATTACTAATGGATGTAAAGAACATTATTGGGTGTTTCAGTGATAGCTCCGTATTTCATCTTGAACTACAAAAGCATAATTTTCATCAAATTTTCCAATAATGATAATGTCTGATTGATCCATATTTTATTTTAGTTGGTAGTTAAGGTACTGTTATTTAGAGTGGGCAATAAAAGAATGAGCTTGTAGCTTTTCAAAGCAAGACACTAATAGTTAAGTAAACATTGGATCATCTGCTGTTTAACTCAATAGTGTTGTACAATCTGTAGTTTGTTTTTGCTTGTAGTTTCATTTTGCTTTGAATGATGAAATTAGAAAATCCTCATTTTGTTCACCCTGACTTAGCTTTTCTTTTTTAAGATCTTCTTTTCTGGCAATCTTATGTTTACAAGGTTTGCAAAGTTTCTTCTTGAGAGCAATATTCAAACTATTTCATGACATTCTCAGCATGATATTACTCTTATCGTAACTACGCCAAGATTTTCTAAAAGTAATTGTTTAAAGCTTATCTGCACCATTGTTTAAAATTTTGTTTTATGTTTTGAAAAACACAAATTAAAAAAGTATATATAATTAAATATTTAAATTTTACATCTACTTGTGATTTTCTTTGTATGTTTATTGAATGGATCATAACAAGCTTGTAACAATAAACTATCAGACTTTACATATTGTTAAGTCTGATTGTTAAGTTCAATGTTACAGTGTAATTATTTTTTCTTCATTGCCTTCAATAACATCTTGTTGGCCTTTACATGCATCAATATCAAGTTTCAATAACATCTTGTTGGCCTTCACATGCATCTGATGTCATTAAACAAGTCTTAAAAAGATAAATTACTTGGTATAAATGTTTTTCCTTAAAAAAAAAGAATTCTTCTTTCCTACTTATTTTCAGTAAAAAAAAATGTTTTTAATATAGAAATAATTCAAACCTTTATTAGAATCCTTCTGTGGAATAATGTTTTTCACTGGTAAATATTGTTTATTTTATTTATAGATGTATTTATATATATACAGTTTATATACATATATATTTATATATATATATAATATATATATATAATATATATATATAATGTATATATATAATATATATATAATATATATATATTATATATATATATATATATATATATATATATATATATATATATATATATATATATATATATATATATATATATATATTAAATTGGTAATTGGTAATTTGTTAAAATTCAAATACAATTTTACCAATAAATAAATTTTTAAAATAAAACTGAACTTTTTATAAACTAATTTTTATAAAATTTTACAAAGTATAGTAGTCAAAATATTAAAAACAAATGCACATCAATATTACATTCAGTTTTTATATAAAAACAAAATGGGATGTTTTTTTCAGTTGTTAAGATTATCTAATTAAGACTTACTTAAAAAAGTGTTGTTTTTTTTTTTATTAAGGAGACTATAAACCAAATTTAATACTTTACAGAATTCTATTTGCAAGTTTTTTAAATAGCTTTTTTTTTTTTAAATAACTTATTAAAAATATGATATATTTTCGAAATTAAATATATATTGTTCAGATATAAAATATAAAATTGTATTGTTCAGATGTTTTTCCAGTTAGATATTTTGTGCCTAGTAAGATAATAAGCAACTGAAAATATTAACAGTAAAGAAAAAAATATTTTATAGAGGTGTTTTAAAATATTGGGACCCAGAGTAGGTTTATGTTAGTTGTTTTATTAACTTTTAAGCAATTTCCTCTAATATTTCAGCATTTTAAGTACATTTATTGAATTCAGCATAAAAAATACAACATTATAAATGTTCATTTTCATATTTTTCCCCATGTTAATTCTTATTTTATTAAGGAAAACGTTTTTTCAAAGTATTATGAAAAGTTTTTGGAAAAACATTTTGGGAAACCAGATCAATATAAAAATTATGCTAAAATTATGCTGAGTTAACTTTTCTTTGTAAGATGCAACAGCCAAAAAAAATTTTTAAAAATTTGAGGACCCATTTGAGTTTCAAAATTTCCTAAATTTTGTGTGATTTGATGCAAAATATATCCTCTCTGGAAACATTAGGGTTCTTGCAGCTAGTGTTATTGTAAGTTATAAAAATGTCCCTGCCATTAGCCATCTTTTTTTTTATTTTGCTGTATCAAGTATTCTTAATGGCTGAAAGTGATCGCATGAAAAAGTTATTTTTGTTACTCATAGGTTAATTGAGATAGAGCCTCCCTATTTTAATATTAGGAGTTACACTTTTATAAATCTAAGCCTGTTATAAAATCTAAACCACACATTATGGAGATAAAACTAAAACACAAATGTTTTTTCTGCAATTATTTCATAATTTAATCTCAAATATAGTTTAAAATTTTCATAGAAAGGTACATAACAAGTGCAAAAACTCAATTCTACCAAAAAGTGGAGATTTAACCTTTATTATTCTCATGTCACAAATTATTACTTTAAATAATGATTTAACAATAATTTGATACAAATAATTAAGCATTATATTAATAAATTGTTGCAAAGTTTTTTTTTTTTTTTTTTAAAAAAAAAATAAAAAAAAATAAGCTTTCAATTAGGTTCTTTACAACAATATTTTTTCTCCATCAGCATTTTTGTTTAAAGCTCTGTGAAAAGAGGCACAAACGAGCTCTGGTTTCCTAGCCCTGGTTTAAATTTGATTTATTGTTGTTTAAATAATTATCCTTTCATATTTAAATGTTTATCTTTTTATGTTTAAATATTTATTTATTCATTTTTAACTAATTACCTTTTCATGTTTAAATGTTTATCTTTTCATGTTTATATGTTTAAATTTTTAATGTTTAAATGGTTATTTTTTTTCATTTTTAAATGGTTATTTTTTCATATTTAAATGGCTATTTTTTCGTAAATGCTTTCCTTTTAATGTTTAAATGTTTATCGATTTCATGTTATGATCTCATATTATACAACTTGTATTATCTATACAATTTGTATTTGTTACTTATTATTACTTACTTATTTGTTACTTGTATTTAAAATCCTCTAAATGTATAGAATACTTTTTACAAAGCTTATGTTTAGATGATTTATTATATTGCTTTACATTTTAGACTTTGGAAAGAAAAGGGCAATCTTATAAAATTCAGCTATGCGGAACACTAGTGAGTTACTAATTATTCTGTCAGTGTCTGACCATTGTTTTAAATTTTAACTTGGTTTTTCTTTAATGTATAAACACTTTTTAAAAAATTGAATTGAATCAAATTAAAGTATTTATATAGAATACATTGTTTTAAAGATTATATTCAGAGTTGTTGAAAAATCTCCAAAACTTCAAAGAGCTTTTGGATACCAAAATAAGAATGAATGTAAAGAGTTTAAATAAACAATTTAGTAAGACAATCATAATTTAAGTGATGGTTCGGTCATCCTAATGATGCATTTGTTACATTTTTCTGTCTTAATTCTGCATCTAATAACTTAATAACAAACCAGGAATACAATATCAAAATAACAGTATCAGATTTATTACAAAACCATTTTTTTTGCATTGGGTATTGGGAAAAAAAACATTTTTTCTATAATTGTTTTTAATTGACTCTGTATTGCATTTTAAAATGTATCATAAGACACCTTGTAAATGTTTTTAATTTTCACTTATTTGTGCAAAATTACTAATGAATACAAAAGTAATTTTTTTTTAGAAATTTAAAGACTAACATGGTTTGGGTACCATTAGGAGGAAAGGGGTTTGCTAAAGATTCAGGAATTATGATAATAATCTTTAAAAAAAGAATTTTACTAGAACATTTTTGTTAATATGGGGGTTAAAATAGGTGCCAAGCATCAGCGCTCGCTCCACCTCCCCCCTCTCATTCCGCATCCTCTACCCAGCTTTACTTTGAAACTTATCTAGGGGGGACAACCAACCTTTGTTAATTTTTTCTGACAAAATAAACACGGTTTGGTTGCCCCCTTTCAGCGGGACATTAAAATAGTCCAAGGGGCACCAATTTCTAACACCTATAATATATACTTTTGCTGGTCAATAATTTGTTTGACAACAAACCAATAATTGGTTTAATTTGTTTGACAACCAATCAATAATTTGTTTTAAATGTTTTATAATTACAACGCTTTAAAATAATTAAAATTACCTTCAATAAGACATAAGATTAGCAACAAAAACTAAGGTTTTGGTTTATTATGTTTTTTATTAGGATTGATTTTGTAGCCTGATGATTGTAGCCTGTTTAAGATTTTCTTGAATGTATTTTTAAGTTTTCAGTATTTACACTTTACAGTTAAATAATAATAGTGATAATAATAATACTAATTGTAGTAGCATTAATAATAACAACAATAAAAAAATAATATCATATACACACACACACACACACACACACACACACACACACACACACACACACACACACACACACACACACACACACAATTTTATTAACATATGTTTTTATTTCTTTTAGTTTAATGTTGATGTTTTGACTTGTCAGCAGTTGGATATGGGGAAATTTATGATTGAGAAACCAAAGGTTATTTTCAACATTTATTTTGATAGGGAAGGGTATTTTTATAAAAGTTAAAAAACCAAAAAGTATTGTTTTATAGTAAGTTTTAAAACTTTATTTTTACATTAATTTAATTACCAAATGTTTACTTCTTAAATATCAGCTAGGGTTTGCAGAAATATGGGATTTCCATAAATCATAATAAGTGCTTTTTAATCATGTTTAATGAAACAAATATTAAAGTAAAATAAAATATAGTCCGATGTTTTTGATATTGATTTATAACAAAATGCTGTTGATAAAAAATTATTTTGCAGAGTATAATTTAAATTTGAAAAAATAAAATGTTAAACTCAAAAGAGATCTTCGCTCCACTTTTTTTTTTAAATTCAGATTCTCTCCCAACAAGGCTGCAAGCAACCACTCTTAAGTTGGGAGTTACTAGAAAGAAAAAAATAGAGTTATAGAGCAAGGAAACAGTTGACAGAAGACTTGAAAAGTTGAAGGTTTTATGAGTCAGGAAAACATGAAGTTGGAAGAGAGTTCCAAAGAGTTTATGTGCGAAGAAAAAAATTAGATGAATAAAAGTTTTTAGAGCATGCAGGGACAGATACAGTAAATGAATCAGACTTTGTTAAATGACAAATCAAACAAGAATGAGTTTTAGTTGATGGAGCTAAAGATGATAGCTCCTTTGAGCAGCATCCATGATAATATTTGTAGAAAAGAGAAGAGAAGCGACTTTACAACAATAAGAGGCTCAAGCTTAGCAGATAGAGCGGGTCCAACTATGTATTTTGAGATTTTTCAGAGTGTTTCATACCGGGACAAATAAGTGATTTGTAGAGGTAGAGAATGGAATCAGGAGTAAGAAAATGGCAAGCATGATAAAGAGAAGCAACCTTAGCAGATGCTAATTTAGCAATTGATTGTATATATGGTTTCCATGAAAAGTCAGTAGTCAGGAAGTTGTAAAGAATAGGACTCAGTTAGATGGTTGCCATTCATTAATATAGGAATTTCAACTGTATTGCGATAGTTGTTTGCAGTATATAAATGAGTTTTGTTGGACTTAAAATTTTCAAGTTATTGTGAGCCCCAATTTGTTAAATAAGTGAGATCAGATTCAAGATTGCCTGTTCTAAGCAATTGAGAAGAGATGAATTTTTGTCAAGACAAAGCATAAAGTTAAGTCATCAGCAAAAAGAGCTACTTTAGATGTAAGGTTGTCAGGAAGATCATTAATGCAGATAAGAAACAAAACAGGCCCAAGGATAGAACCTTAAAGTACCCCAGAAGTAACTGGAAATGAAGAAGAGTGTTGGCCTTCAAGAATGATTTTAATAAAGCTATTTGCAAGGAATGACCCATAAGGAATGACCCATAATTTAAACTTTCCAATAGATAAATGTTTTGGCATAACATAAATGGCTTCATACGTAGGTAATATCTTGCATCTCATTTATACTGCTACCTAGCTCTGCTACCAGTGGTGATTTAAGAATTTAGACCAAGACATTTTTCTGAATCAGGCTGAAACTACTATCTGAAAATAGTTGCAATTCCTTTGCATCATTGCCAATATTTTTTTATAACCAATCCAGCACATGCTTTATTGAGACCTTTGTTAGCAACTCCTTAATAAGAATTAAGTACTGATTTACCAGTTTTAAAATAATAAATGGGAGACTCATATAACCATAGTTGACATAGAATAAAATCTCCTTGACAGAGATGGGTGGAAGCAGGGATATGGGATCCCATCCCTGGGTGGAAAAGGCAAATTTTGCATAAAATCAAATGCAATCCCATAGATATTTTGATCATTGCACTTAGTTTAAACTTTTTATATTTTTTTATAGAAATTTTTTGTTTGACTTTTGTGGTTTTTATTATCTGCTTGATAGATTCTTTTTGAATTATCATTTTGGTTTCACATATCATTCTCTTTTTTTTTTTTCTTTTTTTTTTTGAAAAATCTTTTATCATTCTTTTTGAATTATCATCAAAGTTTTTAGTCATTTTTAGTCACACATTCCACATTGTTTTGCTTTCTTTCACACATTCCACATCATTTTGTTTTCTTTCACTATTTTGCTTTTTTTCACACATTCCACATTATCTTGCTTCCTTTCACACATTCCATATCATTTTGGTTTCTTTCATTCATTCCACATCATTTTGCTTTCATTCGCACTTTCCACACCATTTTGCTTTCATTCATTCCACACCATTTTGCTTTCATTCGCACTTTCCACACCATTTTGCTTTCATTCATTCCACACCATTTTGCTTTCATTCGCACTTTCCACACCATTTTGCTTTCTAACAAATGATTAGCTAAAATATCCCTGGAAATATTTTTAAGAAAAATTTTTTAACAGGACGATCTGGATCTTTTTGTTCATATGTTTGCACAATTTTCATATTGAGTTTTTCAACTAAATAATAAAATGATGCAATTATGCTCTGCGGTATGGGAGCATATCACATCATTTCATGTATGTGTACTACTATAAAATTTTTTTAGTAGTGCATTTATTTAACAAGAAATGACGCGATATGCTCCCACATTTCAATTAATGTATCACCATGTAATGTGTTGCGCTATGATCCCTCAAATTTACCTATGTGACTTACAGGTTGCTCTTCTTTTTTTTTTTTTTTTAAATAAATTTAAAACACGTAAACGTCTAACTTGCTTTATAGAATTTAATTATAATTTTAAGCAGTGTTTTCAAAAAACAATGCATATTAAAAAAAATAAAGAAATAATATTTTTTGTAATATTATTTTAATACAATTTTATCAATGAATTAACATAATAATCTCTCTTTAACAGACAAGTGTTGTATTTGTTATAGAATGCAACGTGTGCGTATATATACAACCCTTAGAATTAGGAAAGATAAGTTCTTCAATTTATTGCCAACCTCAAGCTGTTAGAGGTTGGCATCAGGTTGGCAAAAAAAGTTTGGCACAAAGCGGTTACCATAAAACATAGAAATAAAAAACTTTTAGGTCAGCATTGCTGAATGCCGACCCTAATTCCGAGGGCTGTATATATGCATGTACATACATACATATATATGTGTATATATATATATATATATATATATATATATATATATATATATATATATATATATATATATATATATATATAAAGTGTTCCTAATTTTACATGTCTTAAAAACAAAACAAACTATACTACCACAGCAAACAGTTCAGGAGTCTGGAGTCATAGCATGCCATGACACGAGCAATCAGCTGACAGGTGACAGCACACAGGCAGAATTTCGTTGACAAGTGCCATTTTGCAGCGGACAAAACAAGTGCAACTTTTTTGGTTTGTTTCATTTTCTTAAGTCTGGTCCGTGTCAAAGTCACGGAAGTTTTTTAATAATTAAAGGAAGCTTCCAGAAGTTTCCAGAAGAAGCATCTGGAAGCATCCAGTAGCATCTAGAAATATCCAGAAACATTCAGAAGCATCCAGAAGCTTCCAGAAGCATCTAAAATCTTCCAGAACAGGTTCACACTGGTTCATTTTACTATATAAGAGACATGTAAATCGATATGTAATTCAGTCAGTATATGGAAGTCAATCAGTCAGTATTATCAAGACAGTTTAAGTGAGTTTTATCAAAGTGTTTTATCGAAGAACATCAATACAAGAAGTGAAATACAACAAGTGTTTCATTACATCAATACAGTCCACATCCAACCAAGACGTTGTGTTCCGCAGAGCATTATTGTACCATCACAAGGTAAATGTAACACGGTAAGCCTTGAGAAGCGTGATTATTTATTTTTATTATTTTTATGACTTCAAGTGCAAAAATGGCTCCTGACAGTCTTGGATTGGAACTAAGAAAGAAAATTATTGGCGATTACGTAAGTGGAATGTCACAAAAAAGTATTTGTGATAAATATCGCGTGAAAAAATGGACCGTATCAAGACTATGTTCCAAATATCGTTCTACGGGGAAGTTGGCAGCAGATAACAAAGGTGGAAGACTGCGTTCCACCACTTCTAGAGAGCGTTCTATGATCGTCAGATCCGTCAAGAAGGATCCCTGGATATCATCAGTTGAGATACAAAAGCAATTAGAGCTGCCTGTATTGGACCGAACAATCAGACGACGTGCTGTTGAAGCCGGATTGTTTTCTCGACGCCCTGCAAAGAAACCGCTGATTTCACTAGAAAACCAGAAGAAAAGACTCCTGTTTGCTACATCTCATATTGACTGGAATGTGCAGAAATGGCAAACTGTCCTATTCAGTGATGAATCGAAGTTCAACATCATTGGGAGCGATGGCATTTGCCGTGTACATCGACCGGCCGGAAAACGCCTCAATTTACGTTACTGCCATAAGACCGTGAAGCATGGTGGAGGCAATGTAATGGTCTGGGTGTTTTTCTGCTAACGGTCTGCTAACCAATACATCGAAACAATGGAATAATGGACCGTTTCATGTATAAAAATATCCTGAAAGATGTTATGTTACCTCATGCTGAATGGAATATGCCAATAAAATGGGTTTTTCAGCAACACAACGATCCGAAACACACTGTAAAAGTAGTCAAACAGTGGTTTCAAGACAACCACTTATCGGTGATGGATTGGCCGCCTCAATCTCTGGATCTCAACCCTATCGAGAACCTGTGGGAGATTGTCAACCGCAGAATTAATTGTGAAGGTGTTCGTAATAAGGATCAACTGTTTGAACAAATCTAAAAGGCCTGGGCAGCGATTCCACAGAGTTTCATTGATCACCTCATCGAATCTATGCCTCGAAGATCCAAGGCTGTGGTCGACAACAAAGGATTCGCCACGAAATATTGATAGCAAAATACAGCTTGGTCAACAAGTTGTACTTGTTTTGTCCAGAAGGAAATCAACTTTTTTTAATACTTTTGATTAATTTATTAATTTTCGTGTACAAATAATGAACTTTGTAATGAATAAAACTTGAAGAACTTTGTCTCTAACAATTACATAGTTATTTCTCTAATTGAAAAAATGCAGCACTTTTATATAAAGAAACTAAATTAGCATTATTTGGTTGCACTCGTTTTGTCCGATACTGTATATAAAAGCACACACACAGGGGTATACACTTGGACTTTTGGTCGGTTGCCAGAAGGCAACTGAAAGTAACCGGCTGGCTAATTTAGGTCGCCTGTTGACTTTTTGAGTTGCCAGTCACTATTTAATATAAAATTTTTTGAAATTCAGTGGATTTCTTGCATATTATAGTCATTTTTAATTTTAGAGTTAAGTGTAGACTAGAAATGATTTGCGTAAATAAAAGTAATATTCTAAACTATTGATAACATTCACTTTTCTACTTTCAGATAAAGCCCATGCCATTATATTGGCCTTTAAGTTTTTCACTTAAATGTGTTCGTTTTTACAACAACCAAGTATTGACAAGTATAAAAAAACAATTAACAAATACTTTAAAACCCTTTGCTTTTAATGTGTTGTAAATATGAAGATTTTATTTGTTACTAGAGCTTAAAAACTATTGATATTTTGAAAGTATTTAAAAGTATCTGTTTGTAATTAAATTTAATTTTAAACGGTGCTAAAAGTTATTTAGACTAATTTTACAAAAAATGAAAATTGAATCTAAATTCGGTATTTAAAAATAATTTATTTCCTTATAATTTATTTCTTTAACAATACATGGAAATAAAGTTTGAGATATAGAGTAGTCGAGATATCGAGTCAACTGTACTATTTTAGAAAAAAAAATTCCTTCAAAATTAAGTTTAAATATTTATAATCATATTTAATTTATAAAATATTATTATATATTTATATTTATTTTTTATTTTTATTTTTATATATTTATATTTATTTTATAATTATATATATTATATATATATATATATAATTATAATCATACTTAATTAAAGTTTTTGTAAAACAATTTGTTTCTTAAAAAAGTTCTCAGTTGCGGTTAAATGCTTTTTTTTTACGACCTAATGTTTTCTGAATAAACCTCACACAAGTGATGTTGAAAGATAATTTAAATACTCCACAAAAAAAAATGTTTTTGCCTAATGAACGTTTCAATGTTTATATTTTACATAAAAGTTTTTGCCATTTACAAAAAAAAGCGCGCTGCATAATGCTTCTTAACAAGGTCTTTTATTTTTTATTTGGCATATTTATTTCTATTACTCTATCTCTAAATCCTTAAATAAAATTTGTGAAAAAAGTAAAAATAAATTTGTAATTTTTTTTAATGATAAAACTTTTCAGTTTTTATTTAGGAAGTATTTTATTAGATGTTTAAACGCTTGTAAAATTTTCTTATGTTCTAATTAATAATAGAAAATGCGGAAAACAAAAATCGACAAAAATTTTTAAAACTTTAAAAGTATTATTATTATTTTAGTTACTTTTCTTTTAATAGAATTTAAAATTAAAAAAAAAAAACTGCTGATAAAAGTCAATAATTGTCCTTTTGAGCGACTTAATTGCACCTAAGGGATATTTTTAGTGGAACTTCTCAAATTTTGGTCGCCTATTACTGTCGGGCCACCACAAGTGTACACCTCTGATATGACACAGGCTTCGTTGGGAAGCAGATGCGATCGCACTCTATTATTGACCACGCAAATTATATTTATTTGCAACAATTGCCCCTGCCTTTTTAGATGTTTTGAAAACATTCAAATTTTTGTATGTTTATATGTATGTTCGAAATGTTTAACACCCTAAAACAAATAAATTTGTAAATAATCTTTTGTAATCAAATGTTTTTATATTAGGAAAGGGCTTTTAAACTAAGAAATAATTAACTTTTCTTGATAGTTTTATTTAAAATTATATAAGTAGTTATATATATAAAAATATAGATTAATTTCTTTTAATCTTTAAATGTAAATCTTTTTAAAATGTTTGTACAATTGACTTTATAATAATTATCAAAGTTAATAAAATTAATAATCAAACAAACATACACAAACTTACAGGCGACTGAACACAACGCCGAGGTTGAACAAAAGGTAAGCATGCATTTAAAAAAAGTGACTTACAGGTGAACTAGCACTGCGCCAGCAGTCCTTACAGAACACAAACAGACAAATGTATTAAAAACCCTACTCTCTAAACATCATTGGTGGTATTGTGAAGTTGTTCTGCTTCCTCTTCATAAATATATTTTAACTTTTTAGTTTAACCATAAAAGTTTGCTTTCTAATAATTTGATGCAATAAAAACGTGTTTTTAACTTGCAAAAGACAAAATAAAATCATAGTTTACTTAAAATGTATTTTCTATATACTTTGCCTTTTATATCCCTTTATATATTGATTTATAATATATATCATAGTTATTAAATGTATACATAGTCTGCAGTTTGGATACTGATTATTATAAATCGTTGTTTCAGGGGTCAGGCACATTGCGGAGTTTTTTAAACATTTTAAAGACGCTGCTAAAAGAAAAGATAGATTTATAATAGTTTTATTGTAACGCAACGATTTATATATTTCTTTTGTTTATCTTATTTAAGAAGAATTGTTTTAAATATTTTAAACTTGGAAAACTACGCAAAGCATGAAATGGTTATATAATGGTCATAAAATAAAAATAAATTTTTTTTTTTTTTTAAATAAACTCCATAAGTTGAATGAATAGTAAAAGAATTTTGATATGACTATATAACTGAAAAATTTAAATTTTGATATGACTATATGACTGAAATGACTAGTATAAGAATTTTATTAAAAAGTATATTAGAAAAAACTGTACAAAAACAACAATAAAAAACTAAAGAGCTTAAGTAGTTTTTAAAAAGTTTTTAAGTTTTATATTTTTATATGTTCTTTTTTAATAATTTTTCTAGAGATCTTTTTGATGCTTGAATAAGTTAATATCAGAAAAACAACCTGCTGGTGTTTGTTTTTCTAATGTGTTTATGATATGATACAAAACATAACAATATAAATCTTAAAAAACTAGCAAAATAGAATAAATTTTAAATTATCCATGAGAGTAAAAAATTTTCAAAAAACAATTGGTTGCACCCTATGTAGAAATGCAAAGTATACATTAAGTTATCCACAAAAGAATATTTAATTTCAGTAGAATTGCATGAAGTTAATAGAATTCCTATTTTATTAGTTATTTTGTTTAGGGCAATTTAGTTATTCAAGTATCATTTTGTTATCACAATAAACTTTGAAATACAATTCTAACACTTTAAGGTTAAATATTTGCCAGAAATAACTGTAGTACCTTACTTATGTAAAAAATAATTGATGATTTTAACAATGAAGTTCAGTAAGATAAATCTATCAAGTATAATGTAAAAATTTTGAAATGAACTGATGGATCAGCTGATCACTAAGTCAGAGCAACAGTAAAAACTGTTGCTCTGAACAAAATAGAGAATGTATCACCCAAACATCAAAAGTATCTGATTGTTAGTTGGTGAGATATGCGAAAAAGACATTCAATTGCTACTTCTTGAGTAGTAATTAAAAATTTAGAACTAAAAGTATCAAAAAATACTTTAAGAAGACACCTAATTTATTATTGCTCTGTTCTTTAAGATATTGCAGAACTATTTAGTTACAGAGCTGCAAAAAAACTAATCATTTCAGAAAAAAATAGAAATGCTAGATTAGATTTTGCTCATGCTCATAATAATTGAATAGTAGAACAATTGAGTCAAATTTTATGGAGCAGCAAGAAAAAAATGTTAAACATGATATGCAAGTGATTGAACCCCAAAAAAAATATGCTAGAGCTCCTTTTCAAAATAGTGTTTGAATAGGATATATTTTTTTTGGGTATTTTTGGTTTGAGACTATTATACACAATCAACAGCATCATGAAGCGCTTCCTATAATTTGGAAAAATAAATCATTTTGCTCATGATATGTCTTTAAAATGGAAATTTCAGCAGGATAATAACCCTAGACATACGTTCAAACTTATTAAAATATAATCAGTTTAATAAAATGGCCAGCTAACTCAGACCTGAAACCCATTGAAAACCATTGTAAGCAATTGGATGTTGCCATCCGACTGAAAAAAACAATTAGTAATGCTGTTAAAATGTAATTTGAATTGTAATCTTAGACATGTGTGGTAGGAGTAAGGTTAATGTTACAAGATGTACATAACAAGAGTTGTTTATCGCGTTGTAAAAAACGTTTTTTGCTAAAACTGTGCCTGCATTGTGGCTAATGCGTCAATATGTTGGTATTAAGAAAAAAAGCTTGGACTGTCCTCAGCTTCAAATGAATAATTCATATTTTTGTGGTTGTCACAGATACAAATTTCTTGAGGCTTCTTATTGAATTTTGTAACATGTTACAGAATACATCAGAAATCTTCTTGCTAGCAAAATTTTTCCTCCCTCAACATTAATAACATTTTTGACACTACAGGCACATAATGAAATAGGTCTGATCTCATCTGATTCATAAAGAAGACAAACTGTTGCATAGGGGACTTTCAAATTACTCAAGACTCATTGACGACTCCACTAGTGCTTTATAATTTTCTAAAAACAACTAACCGCTTTTGTGGTGAAGATGGCAAAGTTCGCATTGCTTTTTTAACATCCTTAGCAAGAACTTGTCGAGATTTATAGAGATACTCCTCATTTTTATTGTATTATCATCTTGTCACTTTTAAGTGCAGATTCTTGCCTTTTCTTGTTTTTTCTTCAGAATTTCTGCTTGTTAATGTGCCTGCATTTCTTGGAGTTTTTTTATCTCTCTTGATTCTGTTGTTTTTGCTTCTTTGGGCTTCCTTATGATATTGAGCTAGTTTGACTTGATTTTTTTTCAAATGTTCCAAATATCATCTTTGTCATTGATTTCCTGAATAATTTTCACCAAATGATAAGAATATATGATAAATAATATAAGAAAATACATTTTTCTTATAGTTTAATTAGTTTACCTACATCAAAATTTTCGAAAAGATTTAATATTTGTTTGAACTTTTTTGGCTTATTAAAAATTTTTGTCTAAGTTCATATATTCACAGACATAATTCATATATTCATAGACATATAGGCAATAGTTATTTTTTATTTTTGTTTTATTAATTTACCTGTTTAAAGTTATTATTTACCTGCTTCACATTAATTTACCTGTTTAAAAGTAACCAAATAGCCTTTTCTTTTAATAATTTTTTTTTTTGGACTCTTAACAAATTTTTAAAATTGTGAATTTTGTTATGAAATTTGTTATGAAATTGTTATGATTATGAAATTGTTATGTAAATTTGTTATGAATTTTGTTATGAAATTGTTATGAAATTTTAATATGCGTCATTTACATGACATCATCCCTTTATGTTTATTATGTATCCCTATTGTTTATTTTTTTTCATTGTGACGTATTTGATGCGCATTTTTTATATAATTTTTTATATTATTTTAAAGTGTCAATATTTTTAGCTTTAAGTAACGCTAATTACTATTAACTTTTATTTAATAACTTGTGATGGTGTACATATCAAATTAAATTTACTTGAAAAAAAAAAAAAAAACTTAAAATCTTGTCATGTATTTAATGACATGTCCTAGAGTTGTATCATACCCTGTAAAAATTATATGTAACATGACCAAATAAGTCTGTTGTTGCCCTTTTGAGGGAACAAAGTATATACCCTTAAGTGCCTAAAACATAAAAAAATTTAAGTTTTCTACTGACATCCAAGCCGGAAATTTCACTTTGACTTTGGTGAATAAAATTACTGCTTTTTTAAATATTTGATGTATGTAAATATGCCTCCATCATCAAGTACATCAGTTTTTACTATATAATGAATAAAATAAAGGTTGTAACTAATAAAAATTAGATAATTTGATTTTTATAAACATTTAACAAACATTTATAAATGTTAAATTACAAAATATAAATAAACCTAAAATATAAGCATTTAAAAAATGACAACAAAATACCAGCAAATGTGCTAAATAATAATTTTAGCATTTTTTCCGGGAAAAACACCACGGCCTTCAGATTAACTCAGAATGTGATGGGTGTATGGTATAAATTGTTGAGATTTAGTATCTAAAAAATTGAAAATGCCTACAAAAGCCAAGGCACATAATGAATTTTGCGAATGTGTGTGCTTCCTTAGCATGAAGAAAGGTGACCAAAAATGACAGACTTTCGAAAAACAAGAGTATTGCAGACTGTTGGCCAACACATAGGCTTTACCATTGCAAGAACACCTCTTGGAATTTGAATGAAGTGCAGATTTCTTTTGAGCAATTATGACAAAGGTGACAAAAGCACTTCTCTTCCAACTCTATACGATTTTAAGTCTATCACAATCAAACCACTGACAAGGACAAGTCTTGCACATGACTGCCTCATGCCATGCATCTGCCGTGAAACAGTGTGTCAATTGCCCCACAGTTCTTCATTGTGAATACCTACACAATTGTACACCTGGAACTAGACATGCAAAACTTGTTTAGTGTGATGCTCATGGAGCCCAACAAATTGCTTCTTCAGTTATCTAAAAAACAATCCTCTCCAGGTGGAACAATCAGACTCAGGACATTTTCCTCCTAGGTCTTGAATGACCTGATTCAAGACCTCCTAGGTCTTGAATCAGGTCATTCAAGACCTAGGAGGAAAATGTTTGCCTGTACGACAAGGTAAAAAATGGGAATTTTTTAAAGGAAATATGGGTATATAGCTATAAGCAAAGTATTACTACTGTATTTTCCTTAATTTAGGTTCATCTCTGCGCCAGCCACCACTTCCAGAGACCTTGACAACAGCTGGTCTTGTGCAAGTGCAATTAAGTACTGGCTTATCAAATTCAAAAATCAGACAGCTGGCCACTACACTGAATCATGTTGGTGCAGATGGAGTTGTTGAGCCTTACTTTTGCCAAAAGTTTGCTGACATAAGCAAAAACCCTGATGATGTTTTCACCATTTCCTTAATAACATCCTTTGAAAAAACCGATATAGAAGCTGACGCAAGACAAGTTGTGCATTGTATTGATGTAGAGAACCTTTGTTCAAAGATTGTTTCAGAGAGGAAAGTTTCTGCCAACCACACTGTGAAACTTGGCCTGGTTGGAGGAGGAGGTTTTTTGAAAATCAGTTTGTGTATCAAACTGATTTTCAAACATCTGCAACATCTTCAACTGTTGAAGATGTTGCAGAAACTTACTTCAATGTCAAAAAACTGTTTGATCTCATTCAAGCAAACAAGCTCCAATTCATTATCGGCGCTAATCTTAAACTTGCCAATATCATTTATGGCATTCAAGCACACAGCAGCAAATATCCTTTCTGCTAGTGTGAAGCTGAATCAGGCAAACTAAGTGACATTGGAGCCTTGAGAAGCATTGGATCTCTTAAAAGTGACTATCAAGCATTTGTCAGGAAGGGAACAAATGTAAAGACAGCAAAGGGTTTTAAAAACTCAGTACATCCCCCCCCCCCCCTTCTTGATTTGCCAGATGATAAACTGATTTTGGAACTAATTCCTAGAATGGAATTGCACTTGCTTCTTGGGGTTGTGAACCATTTATTCAAGAGTCTTTGTCAAGTTTGGCCAGGAGCAAGTGAGTGGTTGGCCTCTCTTTACTTTGCCATTCAGCCCTACTATGGTGGTCGTTTTGCCGGAAATGACTGCCACAAGTTGCTGAAAAACATAGGCAAACTCCATAATCTTTCTTAAGCTTATTGTGAATTCCAGGCTTTCAGTTTCATAGAAGCATTTTAAAAGTTCAACAAGGTGGGATCTGCCTGCTTTGGAAACTTCCTTAATCCCAGCTACAAAGAAAAAGTTGATCAGTTCAAAGAGTCATTCATGAAACTGCAAATTTCAGTCGCGCCCAAAATGCACACAGTTTTTTTCCATGTACTACATTTCATCAGCATTCATGGATTTCTTGAGTTTTCAGTGAACAGGCAACAGATGCTTTACATGCAAATATCAAGGTGCACTGGGAAAGACAATCAAGCCACCCTGAGTATGGTCATAATTTGTTCAAGTGTGTTTTTGACTATGATTGCAAGCACTTGTAAAGAAGGACAAAAAGTCAAGTCTTGCTCAATAACCACAAAGCCATCAAGATGTCATTAAAATACCAAAAGAAGAATATTTGAAAAAAGGAAGTATTATGTAGAAAAGCTTTGAAAAATTTATACATCATTTTGTCTCCGAGTGAAATTGTTTATGTACCTTGCATTTCTTTTGTTATTTTTTTTTTTTTGGAATTATTAAAATCCTTTTAAAAAATTGAATTTCAGCAAACTTGAATTTTTTTAGTGAAATATTGCTCATAAGTAAAAGCAGTAATTTTATTCATCAACTTCAAAGTGAAATTTCCGGCTTGGATGTCAGTAGAAGATATAAATTTTTTATGTTTTAGTAACCATGAGCGAGATCTCGTCTCGTTCTCGTTTCTCGTGAGAAATGGGACTTCTCGTGAGAAACGAGAAATAGAAAATTCTCGCAAGAAGTTGAACGAGACTTAAATATTATATTATTTTCCAAATTAAAAATTATTATAATTTACAAAATGCTTAATAATTTGTTATTTTAATTAATATTTTGACTCCGTGATTTTAATAAATCTAATTAAAAATTTAATTTGTTTTTGACAAAAACAAATTAAATTTTTAATAAGATTTTTAATTAGATTTTTTAATTAGTTTTTTTTAAATAATGTAATTATAATATTTTAATTAGATTTTAAATATTTTTAGTTAGATTTTAAATACAAAAACTTTTTGTATAAAATGGTGCACTTTCGACTTAATTTCATTAGTTTACCAGTGGAATTCAACTTGACACATATTGTTCATATTGAAAAGAAATATTCTTGCCTCATTTCAACGATCAAAAATGTCACCAAGAAAAAACAAAATCTGGAGATATTTTCAAAAAACAAGTGACGGTGCTGAATGCAAGGCGTGCAAAAAGTCTTTGAAAACAAAAGATGGAAACACAAGCGGACTTCATCGTCATCTCGAAAAAAAACACAGCCAAGATTACGTTAAGTATTCTGAAAAAACTGACGACTCTCTTCTTCCTCCTCCTAAGAAGAAACAACGAACCATGGTCGACAAAGACAATTCCATTCAAAAACAGTTTGACTCTGCAATGCTGGATTACTTTTGGACTGATCTGGTATTCTTTTCAGCAGTCGAAGGAAGAGGTTTCAAGAAATTGTTTGGCATTGCAAACCCTAAACTGAGCCTTCATCACAGAACAACATATTCAAGAAAGCTTTCAATTCGGTCAAGAGAAGTTCAAGCTGGAATGAAGAGCATAATAACGGAGATTACGCCAAATCTAAGAAGTGCTGCATTTACTTCTGACCTTTGGACTTCTAGAGCTCAGGACAGCTACATCTTTTGGACTTTTCATGCTATTGACGAAAATTGGAGGCTACATCACTGGACACCCCATATCCAACAGTTCCCAGGCAGACACACAGGTATCTTAATTGAAGGAAAGCTAGATTCTTTCTTAAAAGAACTAAATTTGCCTGCTGATTTACCAATGTACTGCGTGAACGACCAGGCAAGAAACATGAAACTTGCAGTCAAATTGTCAAAGCGCCTTGACCAATACCTGTGCAACAATCATATTTTGCAATGTGCAGTTCGAGACTCATTTGGAATGACTGCTGGAATGGATCATGCGTTGCAAACATGCAAAGATTTGGCTTCTTTAACTCACCAGTCAACAGTTGCAGCTGAGTTGCTTGAATCAGAATCAGACGCTCAAGGAATCAATTTTAGACAGTTACGCCAATCTGTTGACACAAGATGGAATAGTGAACTGGATTGCATGGCTTCTGTCCTATATCTAAAGAGTGCAATTATCAGCTTATGTGCAAATGAAGATATTTTTTCTTCAAAGACCATCAGTGCATCACAGTGGAAATCAATCGAGGGAGCAGTAGAAATTTTGGCACCAGTTAAAGAAGCTACAGAAACGTGGTCGAGTCTATTCCAACAATTAACACTGTCGCCGATTCTCTTTATTTAATCCATGACAAAATTGATCAATCTATTGAGGCGGATGGAAAAAATGGCTACGGTGTCTTGTATGCAAAAAACTTGAAAAGCTGCATTGAGAAAAGATTTCCTTTTTGTCACACTGGAAACTTATTGAGTGCTGCAGCAAACTACTTAAATCCTGCTTTAAAGGAACTTCACTTGAAGCTCTTCAAAGAATTTCAAACAACAAAAGAATGGTTAGCCTCACAGGTTAAGGATAATGTTGAGTGCCAACCTGTTGCCAGAGTCCTTTCAGCAGATTTGTCCCCTAATTCAAAACTGAAGTAAGTTACCATTTAAAGCAAGGATGTGGAGTCCCAAAAAAGAACTCCAGCTTTATATCACTATTTGTTTTTGATCTCTTGTGTTCAGGGGTTAAAAATCTCAGTAAAATTATGAACTACATTGAAAAAAAATGTTCACGAGATTTTATAACATAAAACCTAATGTTTTTTAGCATGGAATCATGATGTCCTAGCCGTCATTATACATAAGAATTTTAGGTTCAAAATTGATAGTTCCCGTATCGTAATAGTCCTTTTTTTTTTCACAAGAGTATTCAACGGTTCATTTTACATTTTAAGGAGCTCCTGGATACCAAAGAATATAAATGATGTTTTTGTAACTTTCAAATTTAAAGTGCTCTTTGAAAATCCTCATGCCTGATTTAAATACATAATTTATCTTCATATTCAGCCAAGCGATGGAACTATTAATTCATCTTCATATAAAACCAAGCAAGGGAAACATTAATATATCTTCATATAATCCCAAGCAAAGGAAGTATTAATTCATCTTCATATAAAGCGAGGCTACAATAATTCATCTTCATATAAAGCCAAGCGATGCTACATTTCTTCATTTAAAGCCAACCGAGGCTACAATAATCCTCATAGTTCATCATTTAGAATTTTGTACCCTAATCGCATCTAAGCATGTTTAATCAATTGCTTTAAGAAATAAAAGCTAAAATTTATATAGCAAACTATTTGTGTATATTCGAACAGCTGTTACAACCAACATAAGCTATTATTCTTGGACATATTTTCCTGATAGTAATCAATCTTATAATCTAAAAAAATTATTTTGTATATAAAAGTTAAATATAATTTAATATAATAGAAAGCTGTAGTAGTTCGAAAACTGCGAGTGAGCTTAATAGTAATTAATTTTACTTTGACAGCATATACATTGTGTAGTTATTCTAAGTAAATAAATTATATTACAAATTAAAAATCATATAGCTCTAGATGAGTTTTCAATGTGAGTTTTCAATGTGAGTTTTGAATAAGAAATCAATGTGAGTTTTGAATAAGTTCAAGCTTTCATTTTGATGATAAAATCTGGTAGTTTGTTCCACATTGATGAGACTCTATTAGTTAAAAATTGATGACGAATATTGCAGTTTTTAACTATTTCTCTTCTGATTTTGAAGTTATGGCCCCTTGTGTTGGGCTGATACGAGGCAAAAATATTACTAATCTAGCAAAAATAGTACAATCAATTTCAAGTTCTCTTTTATTCTTTTTTTTTAATCTTATTTTTATTATTTGTTTAATAAGTTTAATTTTTTTATTTATATAAACATTTTTGTAGGAGGAAGCTTCTCCGTTTCTGAAGACACCAATGCCGGGAACTATTATCTCTGTATCTTGTAAAGTTGGAGATAAAGTATTTATGAAATATTTGATAATTTACATTTTTTTTTTTTTTTGTACATTTTAAAAATTTGGTGTGTGTATAAATTTGGTATGTTTAGGTGTTTGAGGGTCAAGAAGTTGCTGTAATCGAGGCCATGAAACTTCAGAATTCCCTCACTATTTCTAAAACAGGAATCGTAAGTTGTTAAATTTTGAATATCTAAAAATTTTATTTGACCAGTTTTTAAAACTTTTCCTAATTTTTTTATAGGTTAAGAAAATTTATGTAAAGCCTGGTCAAAATCTTAATGAGGATGATTTAATACTTGAAATAACTTCATAAGTCATTTTCGTAATACAGTAAACGAATACTTGAATTATCTTCGTTTCCGAGAGGTAAAACACGAATGCTTATTCAGAATTTTGGAAGTAATAAAATAATATTTAAATGTTTTTTTTGTTATTTTTGGATAAATCCGCACAGCTCAACATCCATAGAAAATATTTTCAGACTCCACAGGCAGAATCGTTTTTAAATCGTTGTAGCATCTTCTGAGGTTTGATCCTCGCTTAGTATCGATTTTAAAGTTTGTTCCTTTTTTTACATCACCAATAATATCTTTTAACATTTGTACTTTTTTATGTGATTTTACCATCGATTTAATTGTTAATAATTCCATCTAGCTTATCTTGAATTTAGATAGATACTTCATTTCCATCGCCCGCTTCAGGCTAGGCTAGTGATCATGATAATTTTAATCTTGATTCTAGCTTCCGAAATTTAGATATGCTTTAATTTAAATACTAAACAAAATAATTTAATCCGCCCCATTTTAACGCAACGAGAAAAAAATTTGTATATGCTTTTGCCAATTCACTGCTGCCTAAACAGCCGGTCACCGGGTCTTAAAATAAATATATTATTTTATTTTTAATTCGTTATACTGAATTATAATATGTAAGATGCCAGAGTGGTACCTTGGCAACTTTAAATATCAATAGTAGTAGGAGAAAATCAGGGAAAAATAGGGTCGAATTCGGACACAAATGTTATAAAACTGAAATTTTGCAGAGATAAAGTAGACAGTCTCTGGTTGAGCGTAAAAAAAAAGCCCCGTTGATTGCGCTGCGGAAATGTATCTTTTTGAGGCAAAAAAAAGAGGATCAGTTTTGACAGCACCAAAATATGATAAAGTATATATCGTTGGATAGAAAATTTTATGCTAATCATTATCTATATAAGACTTGAAAATAATTATTTTTTAAGTTATTTACGTTTGAGAAGTGTAAAAGCGTTAAAATACTATATTTTTTATTTTCAAAACATAATTTACTATTTATAATACATATATATAAATATTATAATAGCAAAACATAAAATATTATGTTTTGTTATTATAACATTTTTTATTTTCAAAACTTGGTCTGTGCGTAACTTTAAATGGGAAAAAAATATAATATTTTTAAATAACATGGAAGTAAGTTTCTTTAAGACTTGGAAGTAAGTTTCTTTAAACTTAGATGTCCGATATCTTACTTTTCTCAAAACAAATCATCGATTAAATTTCTCTCGTTTTCAATTCACCTTTTCCCTGATATTACAATGCATTATGGTATTTGTATGTGCCTACATAAGTAAACAACAAAAATAAGTAAAGTAAAATGCCAAAAATTGAAAGAACTGAGATTGTCCCAATAAACTTGGGTGTATATTATCTACATCTTAGATTTTTTAGTTCAAATTTAAAAAACTTTATTATTGGAGTAAACTAGATTAGACTTCGAAGAAAAGATAATAACAAGTGCACCGATGTTGTTCGACTAAATAACAAAAAAAGAAGTGGGGATTTTACATGTTGTGTAAATGCTAAAGCAACTAACTAACCTAAATGCTTTAGCAACTAAGTTAAACATAAATTTATTATTTTATGTATTTCCTAACAAAGAAAATATTAAATTCTTAAAAAATTTTTACATACTTTTACATCCTTTTAAATATTTTTTTTTGTTATAAACTGAAAATAAAATGCATTTAAACAAGGTAAAATCTTTTTGAACCAGTTTTCATTTTCAAATTTAATTGATTGCACAAACAAGTCTTCATTTGCGTATAGAGCAAAATCTATTTTGCTCTATACACATAGATACCTTAACATTGGTACAGTTAACTGTTAGATTTTTAGTGCTGTCCATCTGCTATTAAAGAGCACTTTACTTTAATCATTTTGTAGCTTTCTTAATACAAAACCCATCAGGGTTACAACCAGCCATGCTGTTTAGGATTTATAACAAGATCAGACTTTTTTCTTAAATCTTTTCATGAGCAATATCTTTATTTTCAATACTCCACTGACAAGCGTTTGATTCTAAACTATTAGTTTCTTATATGCTTTTTTAACAATGAAGTTGTAAGAGTATTATTTCTTCAGTTTGTAAGTAGGTTTTATACTTTGCTTTTCAAGCCCTTTTTGTTTTTTAATTGATCTTTAGTTTCTGATTTAATTTGAATTATTTTTTTAACCTAGATTAGCAAGAAGTAACGTAGAATAACAAGAGTTAAATTGGCGAGTTTTAATTTTCCTCTGTCAAATTAGTTTCAATTAAATGGTCCAGACAATGCGCAATGTGCCAGAATTGTCTAAAAATGGCAAAACTAATTATGGGTTAAATATAGACATATGATACATGTTTATAGAGGTTTTTGGGGCCAAGAATTTCATTTTTGGGCTTCATTTTAATTTTGGAGCGATCATAACCACACATAAGTGATTACTTTAAGGGTTGTCAAGGGCGATCATGGGGTGTCTTGATGGTTTTTAAATTAGATGGGACATTTTGTATATCTAAATATAAATAACTGCGGTCAGGGAATTCAAATCTGGGCATATTCGGTCTTTAGAAGTGGTCATAACCGCTCAATTGGTCATCTTAGTGTTGGTCAAGGGTGGTCCTGAAATGTCTTAATTTTTTTCAATTAGATGGGACATGTTGTATCTCTAAGTATAGGTAATTGCGGTCAGGGAATTAGAAACCGGGGATATTCGGTCTTCAGGAGTGGTCATGACTGCTCAGGTGATCATTTTAGGTGCGGTCAAGAGTGGTCCTGGAATATCTCAATGTTTTTTTAATTAGATGGTACATGTTGTATGTCTAAACATAGGTAGTTGATATCAGAAAAATTAAATCCGGCCATATTTGGTCTCCAGGAATGGTTATGATAGCACAGGTAGGTATAGTTGTCAAAACATTTTTGTAATTTTTATTTATTATATGTACTTTATTTCTTTGATATTATGAATATAAGCAATTAACATTCACTAAAATTGAACTTTGTTAACATATTTTTTTAAATATATATAAGAATCTAGGTGACGACATATATCATACATTAGTACATCAAGAGCCACTTAGCATCCTTAGGTTGATTGGAGTCATTGACTTTTCCCTTCACAAACGAGAAATCAAAAATCTTTTTTTCTCGTAAACAAACTAATTTCTCTTTACTAAATTAAACTCTTCTTTTTAAATAAAATCTTTTTGCATACATAAATATAAATAATAAATATTCTCTTCACAAAATTAAATGATTAAAACTGTTCTTAAATATAAATAATAAATATTTTTAATATAATCTTTTTAATAAAATCTTTTTTAATAAAATTTTTAAAATAATCTTCACTGACGAATCCAGCGTTTTTTGGTGTTTGAGGTAGCTAACTCTCAGACATGGAGCAAACTTCAAACATTTGTATGTTTATACATGTCATACAATAATGCTTTGGAAAAATTGTGATGATTGGAGGTTGGGGAAAAAAGTAAGCCCCCAAATTTCATTCCCCTCCCACCACAGCCTCCCACCCCAGGCAACAATTTTGTAAAATATTTTTTGTGCTATTCTCAACTAGACTTATATTCATCGATAAATTTTAAGTTATATAGTATTATCTATCAGTGTTTAAAAATTATGACCATATAAAGTTTAAACCCCACTCTGTTACAAATTTTATATGGTCATATTTTTTGAACGCTGACAAATAATACTAAGAAATTTAAAGTTTATCGATTAATATAAGTCCAGTTGAAAACAGTACAAAAAAAAAAAGTATAAACTTGTTGCCCTCGCGTTTGGGGTAAGGGGGGAGGATAAAATTTTCGGTCTTGTTTGTTCCCACTCTCTAACCTTTTTTTTATTTTCTCATTAAAAGATGTTTCACAAAAATAATAATGGTCAAATTTATTTTTATTAATTAAGATAGCCGTTGTCGCTCCTTGGTTTAGTTCTATATAATAAAGTATTTGGTTAAACTCTAATCTAGTTTAAATAGTTCTCTTTGAATAACTGGTAACCAGCTATTTTATGTTTAGCATCTCTTTTTTTAAAATATTGGCTGATACTGTCTCAGATACTATATCAGTAAATATAAAATATGTTGATGTGTTATCGGAAGCAGAGATGTTGCCTTTTAACAATTAAGTTACATCTTTTGAGATTATTTTGTTTTCATCACTATTAAATTCCTCCTTGGTAATTAGAAAAAATATTATATTTAATGGAGCCTTTCAAAAGGTTCAGGAAAATTAAAAACTGGAGTTTTTAATTTTTCTGTTCATGCAAACACCATAATGGATTGCGTGAAATAATAATAATGGGAAAGATAAATTTCATCACTTGAATCTTCTTCAGCTTCAAAATGTAGAACAATCGTATCACAAAAACAACTATTTTAAGATGATTATGTGAATATAATATAATATATGCATATAATATATTTAAAAAATAAAATTTACGGTTTTATTACTGCAGTCTTGCAGTCACCGCATGGAGACAGACATTTTAGTCCGTTTTTACTGCAAGAAAACGGATTAGCTCAGCAAATATTTCTTTTCAAAGTTTTACAATAACAGCAAATCTCTTTTAATATATTGGTTGGGTGATCTTTGTCTGTTGGTATTGGAAGAAAACAACCATTATCTAAATTTAATCACCGTTCCTTTAGATCCAACTTGAAAGATTCATTTAACATTTTCCCTTCAATAACCTAAAGATTAACTCTAATACCATGAAAAGAAGCAGCACGAACTTTGGGTGGTAACTTTTCTGGCCTAATAATTCCTTTACAAACCATTTGATTATATTTCAATAATTCCAGTAATCCGAAATAATTTCAGGTACTGATTGTATACAGTTCGATTTTTGCAATAATTTTAAAAAACTAGGCTTTCCTTTTCCCAGTATTGAAGATGTTGAGTCACATCCTGACCTTACATGAACAAATAACAGATGTTCTCTAAAATTCATTACTCGAGATCGAGTATCTTTTATACTCTAGAATTTTTTCTTGCTTTAATGATAAAAAAACCTTATTTCATCTTCCCAATGGTACATTAGTATCACTGCTATATCAGTATCATCGACAACAACAATGCATAATAAAATTTCTTATGCAACTTCCAACAATTTAGAGACAATTTTTGTGTCGGCATTTTCTTTGCATATTTCTTGGTCATTAATATGTATATATATATATATATATATATATATATATATATATATATATATATATATATATATATATATATATATATATATATATATATATATATATATATATACATATATATATAAATTAAAACTTCGTACAAAATATGTCTTTATCACTTTACAACACCATGAACTGGATTTATTGAATAATGGTCTTAACTTTGCTTTACCACCAGCGTTTATAAAAAACACGGACGTTGCTCAATTTGATAGCGTTGCACAGTTTCTCAACACCCAACTTAGAAACAAGGATTCGGAGCCACAAGTTAAAAGTGAACTTTCACATTTAGCAAATAATTATGTTTACAAATATACGCCGTCTGAAGGTTGTCTGAGAAAACACAAAATAATAAAAAGACTCAGGAAGAATGAAAACATCGTAATAACAAGACCAGACAAAGGGAATGGTATAATTGTTCTAAATAATGTTGACTATATAAATTCTCTTAATAATAGTATAAGTGATAAAACTAAATTTAAAGAATTAAAAGATGATCCAACTATAAAAAGAGAAGTATCTTTACAAGGGTATCTTAGAAAACTTAAAAAACTTAAATGTTTTGAAAAAGACATTTACAATAAAATTTATCCTGTTGGTTCACAAACAGCAAGAATTTATGCTCTACCTAAGATGCACAAACTTAGTAAAGATTCTTCTCTACCATCTTTTCGACCAATTATTTCAACAGTTGGCACATATAATTATAAACTTGCTAAACATCTTTCAGATTTATTATCTCCATATTTACCAAAACATTATACCACATTTTCATTCGTTGAAGATTTAAAACAAGTTGACGTAACTAACAAATTTATAGTTTCTTATGATGTTGAAAACTTATTTACTAATATTCCACTTAATGAAACTATAAATATAGCAACAGAATTGTTTTTTAAAGATGAAACTCGCTCAAAATATTTTTCTAAAACTCATTTCAAAAAATTACTTCAAATTTCAACGTCTGGTTCTCATTTCTTATTTAACGGAAAATTTTACGATCAATTAGATGGCGTTGCAATGGGTTCTCCTTTAGCACCAATTTTAGCTAATATGTTTATCGGTTTTCATGAACAAACGTAGGTTAATAATTGCTCATCCTCCATACCGATTTTTTATAAACGTTATGTGGATGACATAATAGCAATTCTTAATTCAGAGTTTGAAGCGCAAGAATTCTTTAAACATCTCAATAGACAACACAAAAACTTTAGATTTACTATGGAAAAAAAAAAAGACAACCAAATTCCATTTTTGGATGTTCTTATTAATAATTCTAATTCACTCTCTACATCAGTTTATCACAAAAAAACATACACGGGTCTTTTACAAAATTTCTTTAGTTTTGTCCCTTCATGTTACAAAACTGCTCTTATACGTTGCTTGATTGATCGAACATATAAAATTAACAACACGTGGTATGGATTTGATAAGGATATAAAAAATCTTTCTTTAGTTTTAAAAAATAATCAATATCCGCAAAAAGTTATCGACACTGAAACTAAATTATATGTTGAAAAGAAAATTAATCCACCTGTTATAAATACTGTTGATAATACTAATATAAGATATTTTAAGCTTCCATTTATTGGATTTTACTCAAATTTCACTAAAACTAAAATTGATAAAAATATTAAAAAGTATTGTAAAAATGTAATAATCAAATTTATATTTACAACCGATAAATTAAAAAACAATTTTTGCATAAAAGATCCACTTCCTAAGATGCTTAAATCTAACGTTGTCTACAAATTTTCTTGTGCTAGCTGTAACGCCAGTTATATTGGAGAAACCTCTAGACATTTGGCAACACGGATAAATGAGCACCTTACGAGTGACAAACAATCGCATATTTTTAAACATTTAAATTCATCCATTAATTGTAAAACACTAACTAATTATGATTGCTTTCAGATTTTAGATACTGCCTCTACCATTAACAAATTAAAAATAAAAGAAGCACTTTATATTAAATGGGAAAATCCTTCTTTAAATAAACAAACATCTCATTATGTTATAAATTTATCTATCCAACTTACTAAATCATTATTATAATTAATATTTTAATATTAGGAAGTTTATTTTGTCATAATTTGTAATATAATTTTTAATTGGTTTGTAACAAGTTTATTTGTCCGGTAATTTTTCTCTGTATTGTCTTCAGTTTTTAAATTTATTTACCAGAGTTTTAATTGTAAATTAAATCTTTTGAAAATGTAGTAAGACTACGAAACATGTCAAGAATAAAAAATATTGTGATTTTTATTAAAATTTTTACAAATTAATTGCTAATGCGATGTTCGAAAAATATATATATATATATACATACCCAAAGAATCAAAAAAAGTATAACAAAAGACTCGATAACAACCTATTTTTTATTGCTTTTATCTCATTTTTTAATTTAAGTATGTTTTTGTTGAGAAAAAAGGGTTTTGTCGTTAAAAACTTTGATTCCTCTTTTTTCCTTAAGTTGTCGTAAATAACATAGGTTTCTTTAATTTTTTCAAGTTAATGTTAACATTCTTATAAATAAACCCACAGAATCTACAAAAACATAGCAAAAGAATTAAAATGTAATCAGTGAAAAGCTGTTTTTTGTTGCTTTTATTTTATTTCCTAGCTTTTAGTAAATTTAAAGCGAAAACAAGGGTTTTGTCGTAAAAAAACTAGATTCGTTTGCTGTCCATAAGTTTATTTTAACATGTTTTGAATTAAACTCACAGAATCAACAAAAAAAATAACAAAATGATCCATAAGAAATCAGTAACCTGTTTTGTGCTGCTTTTGTCTTAATTTTTCATTTCTAGTAAGGTTTTGTACATAAAAAAAGGGTTTTGTCATATAAAACTCAGATTCATATGCTTCCCTTAAGTTTATTTTAACATTTCTTTAAATAAACTCACAGAATCTACAAAAATATAACAAAGGATTTCAAAAGAGATCAGTAAAAACCTGTTTTTTTTTTTTGCTTTTATCTCAATTTTTGACTTTGAGTATATTTTTGTACAGAAAAAATGGTTTTAACGTATAAAATATAGGTTCCCTTGGTTTCCTCAATTATCTTTTTACAAGTTTTGAAATAAACAGAATCAATAATTGTTGATGTTATTTTTCATTTTAGGATTGTTAGCATCTTTGTTGATGCTAAGTTTCATTTTCAGATTGTTAGCATCTTTGTTGATGCTAAGTTTCATTTTCAGATTGTTAGCATCTTTGTTGATGTTTTTTTTAAACACACAGTATTTAAATAAACACATTAAACTCAATAAAGAATAAAAAGAAACAACTTAAGAAAAAATTAAAAGACTTAAATTGAAATCAGTGAAAAATATATTGAAATATATTTTTTTAATTGGTTATTGCTTAAATAGGGTATTTGGATTCCTCTTGATATTGGCATTTTTAATGTTTGTATTTTTTTTATATTTTGAACAATAAAAAAACATTGAATGTTGTTTTTATGATTCAAATTATAACAAAAATACAAAATATATTTATTAACAAAAATATATTTTTTTTGTTGCTTTTATCCCATTTTTTAATATTAAGTTAGCTTTTGTACCGTTAAAGAGATATTAACATAAAAAACTTAAGTTCCTTTGCTTCCCTCAACTTTATTTTAGATGTTTTTTATAAATGGTAAAAGTATCTACAAAAATATAACAAATGATTCAAAAAGAAATCAGTGAACACCTGTTTTTTTGTTTCATTTACCTTATTTTTTGATTTTAAGTAAAATTTTGTACAAAAAAACGGGTTTTGACGTAAAAAACTTAGGTTCCTCTGCTTTCCCTAAGTTTAATTTATCTATTTTAGTATCTATTTTAACATTTTCTCAAAGAATCTACGAAAATATAACAAAATTTTTTGTTTCAAAAGGTAAAAACTTTTTTAGTTGCTCTTTTCTTATTTTTTGATTTTTTTTCTTATTTTTTTTTATATAGAAAACTTTTGTCGCTGAAAGCTTAAGTTTATTTGCTTTCCTTAAATTTTTTTTAACAGTGTTTTGAATAAACCCAAAAAATCGGAAAAAATGTAACAAATGATTCTAAATGAAATTAGCGAAAACCTGTTTTTATGTTGCTTATGTCTTGTTTTTTAAATTTAATTATGTTTTTTGTACAGAAAAAGTGGTTTTGCCGTATAAAACTATAGTTTCTTTGCTTACCTCAAGATTTATATATCATTTTTTCTAATAAACCTTTAGAATCTACATAAAAATAACAAAAGATTTTCTTATAAATTAGTGAAAACCTGCCTTTTTGTTGCTTTTGTCTTGTTTTTTAAAATTAAGTAAGTTTTTGAATAGAAAAAGAGGTTTTGTCGTAATAATTATAAGTGACTTTATTTACCGTATTATTATTTAAACATCTTTTCTAATAAACCAACAAAATGTACAAATATACAAGATAAGATTTTTAACAAGTCAGTAAAAACCTGTTTTTTTGTTGCTTCGGTCTTGTTTTTTAAATTGAAGTAAGTTTTTTATGCAGAAAAATGACTTTTGTCGTAAAAATATGCTTCCATTGCTTAACATAACTTAGTTTTACCATTTTTTCTAATAAACCTTTACCTAACCTATAGAATCTACAAAATTAAAACAAAAGATTCCAATAGAAAATAGTGAAAAAACTGTTTTTATGCTTCTGTTTTCAAAATTAATTAAGTTTTTGTACAGAATAAGTGGTTTTGTCGTAAAAAATATAGGTTGATTAGCTTGCCTCAAAATTATTTTAACTTTTTTTAATGAACATACAAAAATAGAACAAAATATTCTTAAAGAAATAAATAAAAACCTGTTTCCATAAAAGAAAGAAATAAAAACCTGTTTCCATGGTTCCATGTTTCCATGTTGCTTTTGCCATACTTTTTAAACTTTTTGCATCGCAAAAAGTTTAAAAAGTTTTTTGTCGTACAAAGGTTCGTTTGCTCACCTCATCTTTATTTCACCATTTTTTTTAAAAACGCAATGAATGTTCAAAATTATAATTTGTATTTTTCAAAATTAAGTAAGTTTTTGTAAAGAAAAAGGATTTTTTTTAAAAAAAAACACGGGTTATTATAGAAAAATATAACAAAAGATTTTGAAATAAGTCAATGAAAACCTGTTTCTTTGTTGCATTTGTCATATTTTTTAAATTAAGTAAGTTGTTACATAGAAAAAAAGAGGTTTTGTCGTAAAAAACTTAGGTTCATTTGCTCACCTCATTTTTATTTTTAAAATTTTTTCTTATTATTCCACCGAGTCTCCAAATAATACCAAAAGATGCGAATAAAAGTTAGCAAAACCTGTTTTTTTTTTGCCTTGGTGTTATTTTTTAAATTTAAGTATTTGTTCAGAAAATCAGGAATTCTCGTGAAAAACTAAGTTTACTATTTTTTCAAATTAACCCACAGAATCTACATAAATATAAAAAAAAATTCGAATTGAAAATAGTTAAAAACCTTTTTTTTTGAAGATTATGTCTTCTTTTTTAAATTTAAGAAATTTTTTCCAACAGAACAAGGGGTTGTGTCTTAAGAAACTAAGGTTCCTTTGCTTATCTCAAGTTTATTTAATCATTTTTTCTTATAAATCAACAGAATCTACCTAATTATAACAAAAGATTTCAATAGAAATCATTAAAAACCGTTTTTTTTGTTGCTATTGTGTTATTTTTCAAACCCAAATAAGTAGGTTAAGTAATAACAAAGTAAATATTAGGTTTACTTTGTTATTAAATCTAATGAACCCACAGAATCTAATAAAATATTTTAAAAGATTCTATAAGAAATTTGTGAAAACCTATTTTTTTTATTGCTTTTGTCTTATTTTTTAAATTTAAGTAAGTTTTTTTTTTTGGAAAAACACGCAGGTTCAATTAATTACCGCAAGTTCATTTTAACATTTTTTCTAATAAACTCATTAATTCTACAAAAATCTAACAAAAGACTTCAATTGAAATCAGTGGATACCTGCCTTTTTGTTGCTTTTGCCTTATTTTTTAAGTTTAAGTAAGTTTTTTTGAGAAAAAAGTATTTTGTCAAAAAAACTAAGGTTCCTTTATTCAAATCAATTTATTTAAACATCCATTCTAGCAAACCGATAGAATTTACAAAAATATAACAACAGATTCCAAAGTAAATTAGTAAATACCTATTTTTTTGTTGCTTTTGTATAATTTTTTAAACTTGAGTAAGTTTTGTAGAAAAAAAGAGATCTTGTCGAAAAAACGTAGGTTCCTTTGCCTACATCCAGTTTATTTAAACATTTTTTCTATTAAACCTATAGAATCTATAAAAATATAACAAATGATTTCAAAAGAAATCAGTGAAAATCTATTTTTATGTTACTTTTGTCTTTTTTTTTTTTTAATTAAATTTGTACAGAAACAGGCAATTTGTCGTAAAAAACTAAGGTTCCTTTGCAAAACTCAAGTTTCTTTAAACATTTGGTCTTATAAACCAACAAAATCTACAAAATTGTAACAAAATAGTACAATTGAAATCAATAAAAACCTGATTTTTTGTTGCTTTTGTCTTATTTTTTAAGTTTAAAAAGGTTACTGTAGATAAAAAGTGGCTTTGTCGTAAAAAACATAGGTTCCTTTGCATCCCTCGAGTTTATTTTAATATTTATTAAAATAAACCAACAGAGTCTACCAAAATATAACAATAGATTCAAAACAAAATCAGTGAATACCTGTTTTTTTGTTGCTTTTGTTTTATTTTAAAATTTTAAGAGGGTTTTTATACAGAAAAAGCGGTTATGTCTAAAAACTTCCTTTCCTTCCCTCAATTTTATTTTACCATTTTTTCAAATTAACCGACAGAATCTACAAAATAATACCAAAAGATTCAAAATCAGTAAAAATTTGTCTTTTTGTTACTTTAGTTTTATTTTTTAATTTCTAATAGGTTTTTGTACAGAAAATAGTATTTACATAAGTACAGAAAATAGTATTTACATAGGTACAGAAAATAGTATTTAAATATAATATAATATTTGCATTATTTTCTTATTTTAAGTAAGTTTTTATACATAAAAAGGGGTTTTCTCTTATAAAACTTAGGTTCCTTTGATTCCCTCAAGTTTAATTTAACATTTTTTCAAATTAATCTACAGGTTTAAAAAAAAATCAGCGAAAACATGTTTTGTTTGCTTTCGTCTTATTTTATAATTATTTTTTTAAAATAAACCCACAAAGCCGATAACAACATAATAAATGATTCAAATAGAAATTAGTAAAAACCTGTTTTTATGTTGCTTTTGTCTTATTTTAAAGTTTTAAGTACATTTTGTTAAGAAAAAAAAATTTTGTCGCGAAAAAATTAGGTTTCTTAGCCTCCCTCAAGTTTAACTTGAAATTTTTTCAAATAAACCTACAAAATATACAAAAATATAACAAAAGATTTTTAAAAAAATCATTGAAAACCTGTTTTTTTGCTGCATTAGTCTTATTTATAATTTTAAATTTAGTTTTTTTTACAAAAAAAGGGGATTTGCATAAAGAAAGATAGGTTCTTTGCTTCCCTAAATTTATTTTAAAATAATTTTTTTAGTAAACCCACACAATCGACAAAATTATACTTAAAGATAGAAAAAAGAAATCAGTGAAAACCACTTTTATCGTTGCTTTTGTTTTATTTTTTAATTTTAGGTAGGTTTTTATAAAAAAATGGAATTTTGTCGTAAAAAAAAATAGGTTTAATTGATTCCCTAAAGTTTATATTACCATTTTTTCAAACAAACCTACAGAATCTAAAAAAATGTAAGAAAAGATTAAAAAAAAATTATTGAAAGCCTGTTTTTTTTGCTGTTGTTTTATTTATTAATTTAAAGTAAGTTGTTGTATTGAACAAGGGATTTTGACGTTAAAGACTTAGGTTCGATTGCTTCCCTTTACTTTATTTTAACATTTGTTTAAATAAAGTCACGGAATCTACAACAGTATAAGAAAAGATTAAAAAAAAAATCAGTAAACTCTGGTTTTTTTGTTGCTTTTGTCTTATTTTTTAATTTCAAGTACGTTTTTGTAGAGATAATATGGTTTTGTCGTAAAAAAACATTATTTCGTTTGCTTCCTTCAAGTTTATTTTAATATTTTTTCAAATAAATCTACAAAATCTACTAAATAATAACAAAAGATTCCAAACGAAAAAACTGGAAACATGTTTTTTTGTTGCTCTTGTTTAGTTGCTAACTTTCAGCAGGTTTTTGTACAGAAAATTTGGTTTTGCCGTAAAAAACATTATTTCCATTGCTTCCCTCAAGTTAATTTTAACATTTTCTCAAATAAACCTACAGACTCAACAACAATATAACAAAAGATTTAAAAAGAAATCAGTAATATCTTGTGTTTTTGTCTCTTTTGTCTAGTTTTTTTAATTTTAACTAAGTTTTTGTACAGAAAAGCTAATTTTTTCGTGAGAAACATAGGTTCTCTAGCTTTCCTCAAGTTTATTTTAACAGTTTTTCAAACAAACCTACAGAACTTAAAAAAACATAACACAAGATTGAAAATGAATTAAGTGAAAACCTCTTCTTGTTGCTTTTGTCTTATATTTTAACATAGTAAAATTTAAAAAGTAAAATTTTGTATTGAAAAAAGTAAAACTTTGTATTGAAAGTAGGGGTAATGTTTTAAAAAACCTAATATTCTTTGCCTCCCTTAACTTTCTTTTAACTTTTTTTAAAATGAAACAAAAGAATCTACAAAAATCTAACACAAGATTTAGAAAGAAATCATTAAAGGCCTGTTTTTTTGTTGTATTTGTTTTTTTTATTAACTTTGTTTTAAGTTTTTGTAACGAAAAAGGGGTTTTGTCAAAAAAAGCATATGTTCCTACGCTTCCTTCAAGTTTTCTTAAAACTTTTTTAAATAATCCCACAGAATCTATAAAATTATAATATTAGATTAAAAAAGAAATCAGTGAAAACCTGTTTTTTCATTGCTTTTATTTTATTTTTTTTCCTTTTTTAAAATGCGTTTACACAGAAACAGGGATTTTGTCTTAAAAAAACTTAATTCCTTTGCTTTCCTTATTCGATTTTAGTATTTTTAAAAATTGACCTACAAAATATACAAAATTATAACCAAAAATTTCAAAAGAAATCAATAAAAACCGGTTTCTTTATTGCTTTTGTTTTATTTTCAATTAAAAGTAAGTGTTAAATCAGAAAAAGGGGTTTTGTCGTAAAAAAAGTAGGATACTTTGCTTTTCTCAACTTTATTTTAAAATGTTTTCAAATAAACTTAAAGAATCTATAATAATAAAACATAAGAATCCAAAAGTAATAAGTGAATACCAGTTTAATTGTTGCTTTTGTCTTATTTTTTGATTATAAGTAAGTTTTTGTACAGAAAAAGGGGTTTTGTCGTAAAAATATTATGTTCCTTTGATTCCTCAACTTTAGTTTAACGTTTTTTCAAAATAACCCACAGAATCTGTAAAAATAAAACTGAAGATTTAATAAGAAATCAGTGGAAACATTTTTTTTTGTTCAATTTGTTTTACTATTTAATTTTAAGTAAGTTTTTGTTCAGAAAAAGGGATTTTGTTGTAAAAAACATAGTTTCATTTGCTTTTTTCAATATTAATTTACCATTTTTTCAATTAAACCCATTTAATCTACAAAAATATAAGCAAAGATTCTTTAAAATATCTTTGAAAACCTGTTTGTTTGTTGGTTTTGTCTTACTCTTTCAATTTTAGTATGTTTTTGAACAAAATAAAGATTTTCGTCGTAAAAACATAAGTTCCAATCTTTCCCTCAATTTTATTTTAATAATTTTTTAGACAAATCAACAAAATATACAACAGTATAAAAAAAAATCAAAAAAAAATCAGTGAAAACCCGTTTTATTTGTTGCTTTTTTCTTATTTTTTAAATTTAAGTATGTTTTTGTGCAGAAAAAGGGGATTTGTCGAAAAAAACATTAGTTCCTTTTGTTCTCTAACTTTACTTTTATTTTTTTTCAATAAAACCACAAAATCTACAAAAATTTAACAAAACATTCGAAAAGAAATCTGTGAAAACCTGTTTTTTTGATGTTTTTTTCTTATGTTTTCATTTTAGGTAAGTTTATGTACACAAAAAATAATTTTGTGGAAAAAAACTTATGTTCCATTGCTTCCGTAATGTTTATTTTAACAATTTTCAAAACAACGACAAAATCTACGAAAACTAAATATAAGATTTAAAAACAAATAAGTTAATACCTGTGTTTTTGTTGCTTTAGTAAAAAATTTTTATTTCAAGTAAGTTTTTATACAGAAACAGGATTTTGTAGTTAAAAACATTGGTTGCTATGCTTTCTTTAAATCTACTTTTACCTTTCTTTAAATAAACCCACAAATATACGATAATATAACAAAAGATGTTAAAAGAAACCAGTGAAAACCAGTTCTTTTGTCTCATATGACTTATTATTTAATTTTAAGTATGTTCTTGTTCCGAAAAAGGAGTTTTGTCTTAAAAAACTAAGGTTTATTTGCTTCCCCCAACATCATTTTAACATGTTTTTAAATAAAATTACAGAACCTAAATTATTATAATAAAAGAATCAAATAAAAATCAGTGAATACCTGTTTTTTTGATGCTTTTATCTTATTTTATGATTTTTTATGATTGAGTAGATTGAGTCGGTTCGTAGAGTATAAGCGGTTTTGTCGTAAAAAAATTCCTTTGGTCCCCTCAAGTTAGTTTTATCATTTTGTCAAATAAATTCACAGAATCCACAAAAATAAAATGAAAAAATTCTAAAAAGAAATCAGTAAAATCCTGTTTTTTTGTTGCGTTTAATTTTAAACATTTTCTTTACTAAATTCACAAAATGTACAAAAATATTACAAAAGATATTAAAATAAATCAGTGGAAACCTATTTTTTTGTTGCATTTGAATTATTTTCACACTTTAAGTAATTTTTTGTACATAAAAAAGGGATTTGTCGTTAAAAACTTAGGTTCCTTCGCTCACCTCAAGGTAATTTGACCATTTTTTCTAATAAACCCTCAGAATCTACAAAAAAATTACAAGAGAATTCAAAAGAAGTCAGTGAAAACCTGTTTTTTTGTTGCATTTGCATTATTTTCTTATTTTAAGTAAGTTTTTGTACATAAAAAGAGGTTTTGTCATAAAAATCTTTGGTTCCTTTGCTCAACTCAAGTTTATTTGACCATTTTTTCAAATAAACCCACAGAATCTACAAAAATATTACGAAAGATTCCGCAAGAAATCAGTGAAAACCTGTTTTTTTGTTGCATTTGCAATATTTTCTAATTTTAAGTTAGTTTTTGTACATAAAAAGGGGTTTTGTCGTAGAAATCTTAGGTTCCTTTGCTCACCTCAAAGTTATTTGACCGTTTTTTTTAATAAAGCCACAGAATCTACAAAAAAACTACAAAAGATTCCAAAAGAAATCAGTAAAAACCTGTTTTTTTGTTGCATTTGCAATATTTTTTTATTTTAAGTAAGTTTTTGTACATAAAAAAGGGTTTTGTCCTTAAAATCATTGGATCCTTTGCTCACCTCAAGTTTAATTGACCATTTTTTCTAATAAACCCACAGAAAATACAAAAATATTACAAAAGATTCTTAAAGAAATTAGTAAAAACCTATTTTTTTTGTTGCATTTGCATTATTTTCTTATTTTAAGTAAGTTTTTGTTCATAAAAAGGGGTTTTGTCATAAAAATCATAGGTTCCTTTGCTCACCTCAAGTTTATTTAACCATTTTTTCTAATAAACCCACAGAATCTACAAAATAATACAAAAGATTCTTAAAGAAATCAGTAAAAACCTGTTTTTTTGTTGCATTTGCATCAATTTCTTATTTTGAGTATGTTTTTGTTCATAAAAAGGGGTTTTGTCATTAAAATCTTAGGTTCCTTTGCTCACCTCAAGTTCATTTGACTATTTTTCCTAATAAACCTACAGAATCTAAAAAAATATTATAAAAGATCTTTAAAGAAAACAGTGAAAACCTGTTTTTTGAACTTTTTATAGAGAATTACTTATTTTCACAAAAATGTTTATCGACATAAAATACGCTTTGAGCTAAAAAACATAGGTATACCTGGTTGTTTTTAATTCAATTAAACATTTTCTTTAATAAACCCACAAAATGTACAAAAATATTACAAACGATTCCAAAAGAAATCAGTAAAAATCTGTTTTTTTGTTGCATTTGCATTTTTTTCTTATTTTAAGTAAGTTTTTGTACATAAAAAGGAGTTATGACGTAAAGATCTTAGCTTCCTGTTCTCAGCTCAAGTTTATTTGACTATTTTTTCTAATAAACTACAAAATCTACAAAAATATTACAAAAGAATCCAAAAGAAATCAGTAATAACCTGTTTTTTTGTTGCATTTGCATTATTTTCTTAATTTAAGTAAGTTTTTGTTCATAAAATGGGGTTTTGTCATAAAAATCTTAGGTTCCATTGCTCACCACAAGTTTATTTAACCATTTTTTTCAAATAAACCCACAGAACCTACAAAATATTACAAAAGATTCCAATAGAAATTAGTGACAACCGGTTTTTTTTTGTTGCATTTGCATTAATTTCTTATTTTGAGTATGTTTTTGTTCATAAAAAGGGGTTTTGTCATTAAAATCATAGGTTCCTTTGCTTACCTCAAGTTTATTTGACTATTTTTTCTAATAAACCCACAGAATCTACAAAAATATTACAAAAGAATCCAAAAGAAATCAGTGAAAACCTGTTTTTTTGTTGCATTTGCATTATTTTCTTTTTTTAAGTAAGTTTTTGTACATAAAGAGGGGTTTTGTCGTATAAATCTTAAGTTCCTTTGCTCACCTTAAGTTTATTTGACCACTTTTTATAATAAACCCACAGAATCTTCAAAAATATTACAAAAAATTCCGATAGAAGTCAGTGACAACCTGTTTTTTTTTGTTGCATTTGCATTATTTTCAAAATTTAGGTAAGTTTTTGTACATAAAAAGGGAATTTGTTGTGAAAAACTTAGGTTCCTTTGCTCACCTCATGGTAATTTGACCATTTTTTCTAATGAACCCTCAGAATCTACAAAAATATTACAAAAAAATTCAAAAGAAATCAGTGAAAACCTGTTTTTTTGTTGCTTTTGCATTATTTTCTTTTTTTAAGTAAGTTTTTGTACATAAAAAGGGATTTTGTCATAAAAATCTTTGGTTCCTTTGCTCAACTCAAGTTTATTTGACCATTTTTTTTAATAAACCCACAGAATCTACAAAAATATTACAAAAGATTCCAAAAGAAATCATTGAAAACCGATTTTTTTGTTGCATTTCCAATATTTTCATATTTTAAGTAAGTTTTTGTACATAAAAAAGGGTTTTGTCGTAAAAATCTTAGGTTCCTTTGCTCACCTCAAATTTTTTTGACCGTTTTTTCTAATAAAGACACAGAATCTACAAAAATATTACCAAAGATTCTGAAAGAAATTAGTGAAAACCTGTTTTTTAGTTGCATTTGCATTATTTTCTTATTTTAAGTAAGTATTTGTTCATTAAAAGGGGTTTTGTCATTAAAATCTTAGGTTCCTTTGCTCACCTCAAGTTTATTTGACTATTTTTCCTAATAAACCTACAGAATATGTAAAACTATTATAAAAGATTCCTAAAGAAAACAGTAAAAACCTTATTTTTGTATTTTTCAAAGGAATTACTCATTTTCACAAAAACGTTTATCAACATAAAATGCTCTTTGAGCTAAAAAACATAAATATGCCTGGCTGTTTTTAATTCAATTAAACTTTCTCTTCACTAAATTCACAAAATGTACAAAAATATTAAAAAAAGATTCCAAAATAAATCAATGAAAACTTGTTTTTTTGTTGCATTTGCATTATTTTCTTATTTTAAGTGAGTTTTTGTACATAAAAAGGGGATTTGTCGTAAAAAACTTATATTCCTTTGCTCACCTCAAGGTAAATTGACCGTTTTTTCTAATAAACCCACAGAATCTACAGAAATATCACAGAAGACTACAAAAGAAATCAGTAAAAACCTGTGTTTTTGTTGCATTTGCATTATTTTTTTATTTAAGTAAGTTTTTGTACATAAAAAGGGGTTTTGTCGTAAAATGTTAGGTTCCTTTGCTTACCTCAAATTTATTTGACCGTTTTTTTTTAGTAAACCCACAGAATCTACAAAAATATTACAAAAGATTCTATCAGAAATCAGTGAAAACCTGTTTTTTTGTTGCATTTGCATTATTTTCTTATTTTAATTAAGTTTTTGTTCATAAAAAGGGGTTTTGTCATAAAAAACATAGGTTCCTTTGCTCACCTCGAGTTTATTTGATCATTTTTTCTATTTAACCCACAGAATCTACAAAAATATTACAAAAGATTATAAAATAAATAAATAAAAACCTGTTTTTTGTTGTTGCATTTGTATTATTTTCATACTTTAAGTATATTTTTATACATAAAAAGGTGATTTGTTGAAAAAACTTAGGTTCCTTTGCGCACCTCAAGTTAATTTGACCTTTTTTTCTAATAAACCCTCAGAATCTACAAAAATATTACCAAAGAATCCTAAAGAAATCAGTAAAAACCTGTTTTTTTGTTGCATTTGCATTATTTCTTATTTTAAGTAAAATTTTGAACATAAAAAGGAGTTTTGACGTGAAAATCTTAGGTTCCTTTGCTCACCTTAAGTTTATTTGACCATTTTTCTTATAAACCCACAGAATCTACAAAAATATTACAAAAGAGTTTAAAAGAAATTAGTGAAAACCTTTTTTGTTGTTGCATTTGCATTATTTTAATACTTTAAGTAAGTTTTTATACATAAAAAGGTGATTTGTCGTAAAAAACTTAGGTTCCTTTGCTCACCTTAAGTTAATTTAACCATTTTTTCTAATAAACCCTCAGAATCTACATAAATATTACAAAAGATTCCAAAACAAATCAGTGAAAACGTGTTTTTTTGTTGCATTTGCATTATATTTTTATTTTAATTAAGTTTTTGTGCATAAAAAGGAGTTTTGACGTAAAAATCTTAGGTTCCTTTGCTCACCTCAACTTTATTTGATCATTTTTTCTCATAAACTCACAGAATCTTCAAAAATATTACAATAGATTCCAAAAGAAATCAATAAAAACCTATTTTTTTGTTGCATTTGCATTGATTTCTTATTTTAAGTAGGTTTTTCTAGAATAAAAAGTGGTTTTGTCGTAAAAATCTTAGATTTATTTGGTCACATCAAATTTATTTAAAGGATATTTCTAATAAACCCACAGAATCTACAAAAATATTACAAAAGATTCCACAAGAAATCAGTGAAAACCTGTTTTTTTGTTGCATTTGCATTACTTTCCTAATTTAAGTAAGTTTTTGTTTATATAAAGGGGTTTTGTCATAAAAATCTTAGGTTCCTTTGCTCTTCTCAAGTTTATTTGACTATTGTTCCTAATAAACCTACAGAATCTACAAAAACATTTTAAAAGATTCCTAAAGAAAACAGTGAAAACCTGTTATTTGAATTTTTTTAAGAGAATTACTCATTTTCACAAAAAAGTTTATTGACATAAAATATTCTTTGAGCTAAGAAACATAGGTATGCCTGGTTGTTCTTAATTAAATTAAACATTTTCTTTAATAAATTCAGAAAAATGTACAAAAATATTACAAATGAATCCTAACAAAATCAGTGAAAACCTGTTTTTTTGTTGCATTTGCATTATTTTCTTATTTTAAGTAAGTTTTTGTACATAAGAAGGAGTTTTGACGTGAAAATCTTAGGTTCCTTTGCTTACCTCAAGTTTATTTGACAATTTTTTCTAATAAAGCCACAGAATCTCCAAAAATATTAGAAAAGATTCTAAAAGAAATCAGTAAAAACCGTTTTTGTTGTTGCCTTTGCATTATTTTAAAACTTTATGTATTTTTAAGTCGACATAAAATATTCTTTGAGCTAAAAAACATAGGTATGCCTAGTTGTTTTTGATTGAATTAAACATTTTCTTTATTTAACCCACAAAAATCTTTTTTTTTTTGCATTTGCATTATTTTCTTATTTTAAGTAAGTTTTTTTGCAATAAAAAGGGGTTTTGTCGCAAAAATCTTAGGTTCCTTTGCTCTCCTCAAGTTTATTTGACTATTTTTCCTAAGAAACCTATAAAATCTAGAAAAACATTAAAAAAGATTATTAAAGAAAACAATGAAAACCTGTTTTTTGAATTTTTTTAAGAAAATTACTCATTTTCACAAAAAAGTTTATCGACATAAAATATTCTTTGAGCTAAAAAACATAGGTATGCCTAGTTGCTTTTAATTAAATTAAACATTTTTTTTATTTAACCCACAAAATGTACAAAAATATTACAAAAGATTCTAAAATAAATAAGTAAAAAGCTGTTTTTTTTTGTTGCATTTGCATTATTTTCAAAATTTAGGTAAGTTTTTGTACATAAAAAGGGAATTTGTTGTGAAAAACTTAGGTTCCTTTGCTCACCTCATGGTAATTTGACCATTTTTTCTAATGAACCCTCAGAATCTACAAAAATATTACAAAAAAATTCAAAAGAAATCAGTGAAAACCTGTTTTTTTGTTGCTTTTGCATTATTTTCTTTTTTTAAGTAAGTTTTTGTACATAAAAAGGGATTTTGTCATAAAAATCTTTGGTTCCTTTGCTCAACTCAAGTTTATTTGACCATTTTTTTTAATAAACCCACAGAATCTACAAAAATATTACAAAAGATTCCAAAAGAAATCATTGAAAACCGATTTTTTTGTTGCATTTCCAATATTTTCATATTTTAAGTAAGTTTTTGTACATAAAAAAGGGTTTTGTCGTAAAAATCTTAGGTTCCTTTGCTCACCTCAAATTTTTTTGACCGTTTTTTCTAATAAAGACACAGAATCTACAAAAATATTACCAAAGATTCTGAAAGAAATTAGTGAAAACCTGTTTTTTAGTTGCATTTGCATTATTTTCTTATTTTAAGTAAGTATTTGTTCATTAAAAGGGGTTTTGTCATTAAAATCTTAGGTTCCTTTGCTCACCTCAAGTTTATTTGACTATTTTTCCTAATAAACCTACAGAATATGTAAAACTATTATAAAAGATTCCTAAAGAAAACAGTAAAAACCTTATTTTTGTATTTTTCAAAGGAATTACTCATTTTCACAAAAACGTTTATCAACATAAAATGCTCTTTGAGCTAAAAAACATAAATATGCCTGGCTGTTTTTAATTCAATTAAACTTTCTCTTCACTAAATTCACAAAATGTACAAAAATATTAAAAAAAGATTCCAAAATAAATCAATGAAAACTTGTTTTTTTGTTGCATTTGCATTATTTTCTTATTTTAAGTGAGTTTTTGTACATAAAAAGGGGATTTGTCGTAAAAAACTTATATTCCTTTGCTCACCTCAACGTAAATTGACCGTTTTTTCTAATAAACCCACAGAATCTACAGAAATATCACAGAAGACTACAAAAGAAATCAGTAAAAACCTGTGTTTTTGTTGCATTTGCATTATTTTTTTATTTAAGTAAGTTTTTGTACATAAAAAGGGGTTTTGTCGTAAAATGTTAGGTTCCTTTGCTTACCTCAAATTTATTTGACCGTTTTTTTTTAGTAAACCCACAGAATCTACAAAAATATTACAAAAGATTCTATCAGAAATCAGTGAAAACCTGTTTTTTTGTTGCATTTGCATTATTTTCTTATTTTAATTAAGTTTTTGTTCATAAAAAGGGGTTTTGTCATAAAAAACATAGGTTCCTTTGCTCACCTCGAGTTTATTTGATCATTTTTTCTATTTAACCCACAGAATCTACAAAAATATTACAAAAGATTATAAAATAAATAAATAAAAACCTGTTTTTTGTTGTTGCATTTGTATTATTTTCATACTTTAAGTATATTTTTATACATAAAAAGGTGATTTGTTGAAAAAACTTAGGTTCCTTTGCGCACCTCAAGTTAATTTGACCTTTTTTTCTAATAAACCCTCAGAATCTACAAAAATATTACCAAAGAATCCTAAAGAAATCAGTAAAAACCTGTTTTTTTGTTGCATTTGCATTATTTCTTATTTTAAGTAAAATTTTGAACATAAAAAGGAGTTTTGACGTGAAAATCTTAGGTTCCTTTGCTCACCTTAAGTTTATTTGACCATTTTTCTTATAAACCCACAGAATCTACAAAAATATTACAAAAGAGTTTAAAAGAAATTAGTGAAAACCTTTTTTGTTGTTGCATTTGCATTATTTTAATACTTTAAGTAAGTTTTTATACATAAAAAGGTGATTTGTCGTAAAAAACTTAGGTTCCTTTGCTCACCTTAAGTTAATTTAACCATTTTTTCTAATAAACCCTCAGAATCTACATAAATATTACAAAAGATTCCAAAACAAATCAGTGAAAACGTGTTTTTTTGTTGCATTTGCATTATATTTTTATTTTAATTAAGTTTTTGTGCATAAAAAGGAGTTTTGACGTAAAAATCTTAGGTTCCTTTGCTCACCTCAACTTTATTTGATCATTTTTTCTCATAAACTCACAGAATCTTCAAAAATATTACAATAGATTCCAAAAGAAATCAATAAAAACCTATTTTTTTGTTGCATTTGCATTGATTTCTTATTTTAAGTAGGTTTTTCTAGAATAAAAAGTGGTTTTGTCGTAAAAATCTTAGATTTATTTGGTCACATCAAATTTATTTAAAGGATATTTCTAATAAACCCACAGAATCTACAAAAATATTACAAAAGATTCCACAAGAAATCAGTGAAAACCTGTTTTTTTGTTGCATTTGCATTACTTTCCTAATTTAAGTAAGTTTTTGTTTATATAAAGGGGTTTTGTCATAAAAATCTTAGGTTCCTTTGCTCTTCTCAAGTTTATTTGACTATTGTTCCTAATAAACCTACAGAATCTACAAAAACATTTTAAAAGATTCCTAAAGAAAACAGTGAAAACCTGTTATTTGAATTTTTTTAAGAGAATTACTCATTTTCACAAAAAAGTTTATTGACATAAAATATTCTTTGAGCTAAGAAACATAGGTATGCCTGGTTGTTCTTAATTAAATTAAACATTTTCTTTAATAAATTCAGAAAAATGTACAAAAATATTACAAATGAATCCTAACAAAATCAGTGAAAACCTGTTTTTTTGTTGCATTTGCATTATTTTCTTATTTTAAGTAAGTTTTTGTACATAAGAAGGAGTTTTGACGTGAAAATCTTAGGTTCCTTTGCTTACCTCAAGTTTATTTGACAATTTTTTCTAATAAAGCCACAGAATCTCCAAAAATATTAGAAAAGATTCTAAAAGAAATCAGTAAAAACCGTTTTTGTTGTTGCCTTTGCATTATTTTAAAACTTTATGTATTTTTAAGTCGACATAAAATATTCTTTGAGCTAAAAAACATAGGTATGCCTAGTTGTTTTTGATTGAATTAAACATTTTCTTTATTTAACCCACAAAAATCTTTTTTTTTTTGCATTTGCATTATTTTCTTATTTTAAGTAAGTTTTTTTGCAATAAAAAGGGGTTTTGTCGCAAAAATCTTAGGTTCCTTTGCTCTCCTCAAGTTTATTTGACTATTTTTCCTAAGAAACCTATAAAATCTAGAAAAACATTAAAAAAGATTATTAAAGAAAACAATGAAAACCTGTTTTTTGAATTTTTTTAAGAAAATTACTCATTTTCACAAAAAAGTTTATCGACATAAAATATTCTTTGAGCTAAAAAACATAGGTATGCCTAGTTGCTTTTAATTAAATTAAACATTTTTTTTATTTAACCCACAAAATGTACAAAAATATTACAAAAGATTCTAAAATAAATAAGTAAAAAGCTGTTTTTTTTTGTTGCATTTGCATTATTTTCATACTTTAAGTAAGTTTTTGTACATAAAAAGGGGATTTGTTGAGAAAACTTAGGTTCCTTTGCTCATCTTAAGTTAATTTGACCAATTTTTCTATTAAACCCTCAGAATCTACAAAAATAATACAAAAGGATCCCAAAGAAATCAGTGAAAACCTGTGTTTTTGTTGCATTTGCATTATTTTCTTATTTTAAGTAAGTTTTTGAACAAAAAAAAGAGTTTTGACGTAAAAATCTTAGGTTACTTTACTCACCTCAAGTTTCTTTGACCATTTTTTCTAATAAACCCACAGAATGCTCAAGAATATTATAAAAGATTCAAAAAAAATCAGTGAAAACCTGTTATTTTGTTGCATTTGCATTATTTTTTTATTTTAATTAAGTTTTTGTACATAAAAAGAAGTTTTGACGTAAAAATCTTAGGTTCCATTGCTCACCTCACCTTTATTTGATCATTTTTTCTAATAAACCCACAGAATCTTCAAAAATATTACAATAGATTCCAAAAGAAATGAGTAAAAACCTATTTTTTTGTTGCATTTGCATTGATTTCTTATTTTAAGTAAGTTTTTATACATTAAAAAGGGGTTTTGTCGTAAAAATCTTAGATTTATTTGCTCACCTCAAATTTATTTGAAGGATTTTTCTAATAAACCCACAGAATCTACAATAATATTACAAAAGATTCCACAAGAAATCAGTGAAAACCTGTTTTTTTGTTGCATTTGCATTACTTTCTTAATTTAAGTAAGTTTTTGTTTATATAAAGGGGTTTTGACAAAAAAATCTTAGGTTCCTTTGCTCTTCTCAAGTTTATCTGACTATTGTTCCTAATAAACCTACAGAATCTACAAAAACATTTTAAAAGATTCCTAAAGAAAACAGTTAAAACCTGTTTTTTAAATTTTTTTAAGAGAATAACTCATTTTCACAAAAACGTTTATCGACATAAAATATTCTTTGAGCTAAAAAACATAGATATACCTGGTTGTTTTTAATCAAATTAAACATTTTCTTCAATTAACCCACAAAATGTAAGAAAATATTTCAAAAGATTCCAAAAGAAATCAGTGAAAACCTGTTTTTTTGTTGCATTTGCATTATTTTCATACGTTAAGAATGTTTTTGTACATAAAAAGGTGATTTGTTGAAAAAACTTACGTTCCTTTGCTCACCATAAGTTAATTTGACCATTTTTTCTGTTAAACCCTTAGAATCTACAAAAATAATACAAAAGGATCCCAAAGAAATCAGTGAAAACCTTTGTTTTTGTTGCATTTGCATTATTATCTTATTTAAAGTATGTTTTTGAACAGAAAAAAGAGTTTTGACGTAAAAATCTTAGGTTCCTTTGCTCACCTCAAGTTTCTTTGACCATTTTTTCTAATAAACCCACAGAATCCTCAAAAATATTATAAAAGATTCTAAAAGAAATCAGTGAAAACCTGTTTATTTGTTGCATTTGCATTATTTTTTTATTTTAATTAAGTTTTTGTACATAAAAAGGAGTTTTGACGTGAAAATCTTAGGTTCCTTTGCTCACCTCAACTTTATTTGATCATTTTTTCTAATAAACCCACAGAATCTCAAAAAATATTACAATAGATTCCAAAAGAAATCAATAAAAACCTATTTTTTTGTTGCATTTGCATTGATTTCTTATTTTAAGTAGGTTTTTCTAGAATAAAAAGTGGTTTTGTCGTAAAAATCTCAGATTTATTTGCTCACATCAAATTTATTTAAAGGATATTTCTAATAAACCCACAGAATCTACAAAAATATTACAAAAGATTCCATAAGAAATCAGTGAAAACCTGTTTTTTTGAAGCATTTGCATTACTTTCTTAATTTAAGTAAGTTTTTGTTTATAAAAAGGTGTTTTGTCATAAAAATCTTAGGTTCCTTTGCGCTTCTCAAGTTTATTTGACTATTTTACTAATAAACCTACAGAATCTACAAAAACATTTTAAAAGATTCCTAAAGAAAACAGTGAAAACCTGTTTTTTGAATTTTTTTAAGAGAATTACTCATTTTCACAAAAAAGTTTATCGATATAAAATATTTTTTGAGCTAAAAAACATAGGTATACCTTGTTGTTTCTAATTAAATTAAACATTTTCTTCAATTAACCCACAAAAAGTACAAAAAAATTACAAAAGATTCCATAAGAAATCAGTGAAAACCTGTTTTTTTGTTGCATTTGCATTATTTTCATACGTTAAGAAAGTTTTTGTACATAAAAAGGTGATTTGTTGAAAAAACTTAGGTTCCTTTGCTCACCTTAAGATAATTTGACCATTTTTTCTATTAAACCCTCAGAATCTACAAAAATAATACAAAAGGATCCCAAAGAAGTCAGTGAAAACCTGTGTTTTTGTTGCATTTGCATTATTTTCTTATTTTAAGTAAGTTTTTGAACAGAAAAAAGAGTTTTGACGTAAAATCTTAGGTTCCTTTACTCACCTCAAGTTTCTTTGACCATTTTTTCTAATAAACCCACAGAATCCTCAAAAATAGTATAAAAGATTCTAAAAGAAATCAGTGAAAACCTGTTTTTTTGTTGCATTTGCATTATTTTTTTATTTTAATTAAGTTTTTGTACATAAAAAGGAGTTTTGACGTAAAAATCTTAGGTTCCTTTGCTCACCTCAACTTTATTTGATCATTTTTTCTAATAAACCCACAGAATCTTTAAAAATATTACAAGAGATTCCAAAAGAAATCAGTAAAAACATATTTTTTTGTTGCATTTGCATTGATTTCTTATTTTAAGTAGGTTTTTCAAGAATAAAAAGGGGTTTTTTCGTAATAATCGTAGATCTATTTGCTCACCTCAAATTTATTTGAAGGTTTTTCTAATAAACCCACAGAATCTACAAAAATATTACAAAAGATTTCACAAGAAATCTGTGAAAACCTGTTTTTTTGTTGCATTTGCATTACTTTCTTAATTTAAGTAAGTTTTTGTTTATATAAAGGGGTTTTGTCATAAAACTCTTAGGTTCCTTTGCTCTTCTCAAGTTTATTTGACTATTGTTCCTAATAAACCTACAGAATCTACAAAAACATTTTAAAAGATTCCTAAAGAAAACAGTGAAAACCTGTTTTTTGAATTTATTTAAGAGAATAACTCATTTTCACAAAAAAGTTTATCGACATAAAATATTCTTTGAGCTAAAAAACATAGGTATACCTGGTTGTTTTTAATTAAATTAAACATTTTCTTCAATTTACCCACTAAATGTACAAAAATATTACAAAAGATTCCAAAAGAAATCAGTGAAAACCTGTTTTTTTGTTCATTTGCATTATTTTCATACGTTAAGAAAGTTTTTGTACATAAAAAGGTGATTTGTTGAAAAAACTTAGGTTCCTTTGCTCACCATAAGTTAATTTGACCATTTTTTCTGTTAAACCCTTAGAATCTACAAAAATAATACGAAAGGATCCCAAAGAAATCAGTGAAAACCTTTGTTTTTGTTGCATTTGCATTATTATCTTATTTAAAGTATGTTTTTAAACAGAAAAAAGAGTTTTGACGTAAAAATCTTAGGTTCCTTTGCTCACCTCAAGTTTCTTTGACCATTTTTTCTAATAAACCCACAGAATCCTCAAAAATATTATAAAAGATTCTGAAAAAAATCAGTGAAAACCTGTTTTTTTGTTGCATTTGCATTATTTTTTTATTTTAATTAAGTTTTTGTACATAAAAAGGAGTTTTGACGTAAAAATCTTAGGTTCCTTTGCTCACCTCAACTTTGTTTGATCATTTTTTCTAATAAACCCACAGAATCTTCAAAAATATTACAATAGATTCCATAAGAAATCAATAAAAACCTATTTTTTTGTTGCATTTGCATTGATTTCTTATTTTAAGTAGGTTTTTCTAGAATAAAAAGTGGTTTTGTCGAAAAAATCTTAGATTTATTTGCTCACATCTAATTTATTTAAAGGATATTTCTAATAAACCCACAGAATCTACAAAAATATTACAAAAGATTCCATAAGAAATCAGTGAAAACCTGTTTTTTTGAAGCATTTGCATTACTTTCTTAATTTAAGTAAGTTTTTGTTTATAAAAAGGGGTTTTGTCATAAAAATCTTAGGTTCCTTTGCGCTTCTCAAGTTTATTTGACTATTTTACTAATAAACCTACAGAATCTACAAAAACATTTTAAAAGATTCCTAAAGAAAACAGTGAAAACCTGTTTTTTGAATTTTTTTAAGAAAATTACTCATTTTCACAAAAAAGTTTATTGACATAAAATATTCTTTGAGCTAAGAAACATAGGTATGCCTGGTTGTTTTTAATTAAATTAAACATTTTCTTTAATAAATCCACAAAATGTACAAAAATATTACAAATGAATCCTAACAAAATCAGTGAAAACCTGTTTTTTTGTTGCATTTGCATTATTTTCTTATTTTAAGTAAGTTTTTGTACATAAGAAGGAGTTTTGACGTGAAAATCTTAGGTTCCTTTGCTTACCTCAAGTTTATTTGACAATTTTTTCTAATAAAGCCACAGAATCTCCAAAAATATTAGAAAAGATTCTAAAAGAAATCAGTAAAAACCGTTTTTGTTGTTGCATTTGCATTATTTTAAAACTTTATGTAAGTTTTTGTAAATAAAAAGGTGATATGTCGTAAAAAACTTAGGTTCCTTTGCTCACCATAAGTTAATTTGACCATTTTTTCTGTTAAACCCTAAGAATCTACAAAAATAATACGAAAGGATCCCAAAGAAATCAGTGAAAACCTTTGTTTTTTTTGCATTTGCATTATTATCTTATTTAAAGTATGTTTTTGAACAGAAAAAAGAGTTTTGACGTAAAAATCTTAGGTTCCTTTGCTCACCTCAAGTTTCTTTGACCATTTTTTCTAATAAACCCACAGAATCCTCAAAAATATTATAAAAGATTCTAAAAGAAATCAGTGAAAACCTGTTTTTTTGTTGCATTTGCATTATTTTTTTATTTTAATTAAGTTTTTGTACATAAAAAGGAGTTTTGACGTAGAAATCTTAGGTTCCTTTGCTCACCTCAACTTTATTTGATCATTTTTTCTAATAAACCCACAGAATCTTCGAAAATATTACAATAGATTTCAAATGAAATCAGTAAAAACCTATTTTTTTGTTGCATTTGCATTGATTTTTTATTTTAAGTAGGTTTTTCGAGAATAAAATGGGGTTTTGTCGTAAAAATCTTAGGTTTATTTGCTCACCTCAAATTTATTTTAAGGTTTTTTCTAATAAACCCACAGAATCTACAAAAATATTACAACAGATTCCACAAGAAATCAGTGAAAACCTGTTTTTTTGTTGCATTTGCATTACTTTCTTAATTTAAGTAAGTTTTTGTTTATATAAAGGGGTTTTGTCATAAAAATCTTAGGTTCCTTCGCTCACCTCAAGTTTATTTGACTATTGTTCCTAATAAACCTACAGAGTCAACAAAAACATTTTAAAAGATTCCTAAAGAAAACAGTGAAAACCTGTTTTTTGATTTTTTTAAGAGAATTACTCATTTTCACAAAAAAGTTTATCGACATAAAATATTCTTTGAGCTAAAAAACATAGGTATACCTGGTTGTTTTTAATTAAATTAAACATTTTCTTTAATTAACCCACAAAATGTACAAAAAAATTACAAAAGATTCCAAAAGAATTCAGTAAAAACCTGTTTTTTTGTTGCATTTGCATTATTTTCATACGTTAAGAAAGTTTTTGTACATAAAAAGGTGATTTGTTGAAAAAACTTAGGTTCCTTTGCTCACCTTAAGTTAATTTGACCATTTTTTCTATTAAACCCTCAGAATCTACAAAAATAATAATAAAGGATCCCAAAGAAATCAGTGAAAACCTGTCTTTTTGTTGCATTTGCATTATTATCTTATTTTAAGTAAGTTTTTGATCAGAAAAAAGAGTTTTGACGTACAAATCTTAGGTTCCTTTGCTCACCTCAAGTTTCTTAGACCATTTTTTCTAATAAACCCACAGAATCCTCAAAAATATTAAAAAAGATTCAAAAAGAAATTAGTGAAAACCTGTTTTTTTGTTGCATTTGCATTATTTTTTTATTTTAATTAAGTTTTGTACATAAAAAGGAGATTTGACGTAAAAGTCTTAGGTTCCTTTGCTCACCTCAACTTTATTTGATCATTTTTTCTAATAAACCCACAGAATCTTCGAAAATATTACAATAGATTTCAAATGAAATCAGTAAAAACCTATTTTTTTGTTGCATTTGCATTGATTTTTTATTTTAAGTAGGTTTTTCGAGAATAAAATGGGGTTTTGTCGTAAAAATCTTAGGTTTATTTGCTCACCTCAAATTTATTTTAGGGTTTTTTCTAATAAACCCACAGAATCTACAAAAATATTACAACAGATTCCACAAGAAATCAGTGAAAACCTGTTTTTTTGTTGCATTTGCATTACTTTCTTAATTTAAGTAAGGTTTTGTTTATATAAAGGGGTTTTGTCATAAAAATCTTAGGTTCCTTCGCTCACCTCAAGTTTATTTGACTATTTTTCCTAATAAACCTACAGAGTCAACAAAAACATTTTAAAAGATTCCTAAAGAAAACAGTGAAAACCTGTTTTTTGAATTTTTTTAAGAGAATTACTCATTTTCACAAAAAAGTTTATCGACATAAAATATTCTTTGAGCTAAAAAACATAGGTATACCTGGTTGTTTTTAATTAAATTAAACATTTTCTTTAATTAACCCACAAAATGTACAAAAAAATTACAAAAGATTCCAAAAGAAATCAGTGAAAACCTGTTTTTTTGTTGCATTTGCATTATTTTCATACGTTAAGAAAGTTTTTGTACATGAAAAGGTGATTTGTTGAAAAAACTTAGGTTCCTTTGCTCACCTTAAGTTAATTTGACCATTTTTTCTATTAAACCCTCAGAATCTACAAAAATAATAATAAAGGATCCCAAAGAAATCAGTGAAATCCTGTGTTTTTGTTGCATTTGCATTATTATCTTATTTTAAGTAAGTTTTTGAACAGAAAAAAGAGTTTTGACGTAAAAATCTTAGGTTCCTTTGCTCACCTCAAGTTTCTTTGACCATTTTTTCTAATAAACCCACAGAATCCTCAAAAATATTATAAAAGATTCAAAAAGAAATCAGTAAAAACCTGTTTTTTTGTTGCATTTGCATTATTTTTTTATTTTAATTAAGTTTTGTACATAAAAAGGAGATTTGACGTAAAAGTCTTAGGTTCCTTTGCTCACCTCAACTTTATTTGATCATTTTTTCTAATAAACCCACAGAATCTTCGAAAATATTACAATAGATTTCAAATGAAATCAGTAAAAACCTATTTTTTTGTTGCATTTGCATTGATTTTTTATTTTAAGTAGGTTTTTCTAGAATAAAATGTGGTTTTGTCGTAAAAATCTTAGGTTTATTTGCTCACCTCAAATTTATTTTAAGGTTTTTTCTAATAAACCCACAGAATCTACAAAAATATTACAAAATATTCCACAAGAAATCAGTGAAAACCTGTTTTTTTGTTGCATTTGCATTACTTTCTTCATTTAAGTAAGTTTTTGTTTATATAAAGGGGTTTTTGTCATAAAAATCTTAGGTTCCTTCGCTCACCTCAAGTTTATTTGACTATTGTTCCTAATAAACCTACAGAGTCAACAAAAACATTTTAAAAGATTCCTAAAGAAAACAGTGAAAACCTGTTTTTTGATTTTTTTAAGAGAATTACTCATTTTCACAAAAAAGTTTATCGACATAAAATATTCTTTGAGCTAAAAAACATAGGTATACCTGGTTGTTTTTAATTAAATTAAACATTTTCTTTAATTAACCCACAAAATGTACAAAAAAATTACAAAAGATTCCAAAAGAATTCAGTAAAAACCTGTTTTTTTGTTGCATTTGCATTATTTTCATACGTTAAGAAAGTTTTTGTACATAAAAAGGTGATTTGTTGAAAAAACTTAGGTTCCTTTGCTCACCTTAAGTTAATTTGACCATTTTTTCTATTAAACCCTCAGAATCTACAAAAATAATAATAAAGGATCCCAAAGAAATCAGTGAAAACCTGTCTTTTTGTTGCATTTGCATTATTATCTTATTTTAAGTAAGTTTTTGATCAGAAAAAAGAGTTTTGACGTACAAATCTTAGGTTCCTTTGCTCACCTCAAGTTTCTTAGACCATTTTTTCTAATAAACCCACAGAATCCTCAAAAATATTAAAAAAGATTCAAAAAGAAATTAGTGAAAACCTGTTTTTTTGTTGCATTTGCATTATTTTTTTATTTTAATTAAGTTTTGTACATAAAAAGGAGATTTGACGTAAAAGTCTTAGGTTCCTTTGCTCACCTCAACTTTATTTGATCATTTTTTCTAATAAACCCACAGAATCTTCGAAAATATTACAATAGATTTCAAATGAAATCAGTAAAAACCTATTTTTTTGTTGCATTTGCATTGATTTTTTATTTTAAGTAGGTTTTTCGAGAATAAAATGGGGTTTTGTCGTAAAAATCTTAGGTTTATTTGCTCACCTCAAATTTATTTTAGGGTTTTTTCTAATAAACCCACAGAATCTACAAAAATATTACAACAGATTCCACAAGAAATCAGTGAAAACCTGTTTTTTTGTTGCATTTGCATTACTTTCTTAATTTAAGTAAGGTTTTGTTTATATAAAGGGGTTTTGTCATAAAAATCTTAGGTTCCTTCGCTCACCTCAAGTTTATTTGACTATTTTTCCTAATAAACCTACAGAGTCAACAAAAACATTTTAAAAGATTCCTAAAGAAAACAGTGAAAACCTGTTTTTTGAATTTTTTTAAGAGAATTACTCATTTTCACAAAAAAGTTTATCGACATAAAATATTCTTTGAGCTAAAAAACATAGGTATACCTGGTTGTTTTTAATTAAATTAAACATTTTCTTTAATTAACCCACAAAATGTACAAAAAAATTACAAAAGATTCCAAAAGAAATCAGTGAAAACCTGTTTTTTTGTTGCATTTGCATTATTTTCATACGTTAAGAAAGTTTTTGTACATGAAAAGGTGATTTGTTGAAAAAACTTAGGTTCCTTTGCTCACCTTAAGTTAATTTGACCATTTTTTCTATTAAACCCTCAGAATCTACAAAAATAATAATAAAGGATCCCAAAGAAATCAGTGAAATCCTGTGTTTTTGTTGCATTTGCATTATTATCTTATTTTAAGTAAGTTTTTGAACAGAAAAAAGAGTTTTGACGTAAAAATCTTAGGTTCCTTTGCTCACCTCAAGTTTCTTTGACCATTTTTTCTAATAAACCCACAGAATCCTCAAAAATATTATAAAAGATTCAAAAAGAAATCAGTAAAAACCTGTTTTTTTGTTGCATTTGCATTATTTTTTTATTTTAATTAAGTTTTGTACATAAAAAGGAGATTTGACGTAAAAGTCTTAGGTTCCTTTGCTCAACTCAACTTTATTTGATCATTTTTTCTAATAAACCCACAGAATCTTCGAAAATATTACAATAGATTTCAAATGAAATCAGTAAAAACCTATTTTTTTGTTGCATTTGCATTGATTTTTTATTTTAAGTAGGTTTTTCTAGAATAAAATGTGGTTTTGTCGTAAAAATCTTAGGTTTATTTGCTCACCTCAAATTTATTTTAAGGTTTTTTCTAATAAACCCACAGAATCTACAAAAATATTACAAAATATTCCACAAGAAATCAGTGAAAACCTGTTTTTTTGTTGCATTTGCATTACTTTCTTCATTTAAGTAAGTTTTTGTTTATATAAAGGGGTTTTTGTCATAAAAATCTTAGGTTCCTTTGCTCTTCTCAAGTTTATTTGACTATTGTTCTTAATAAATCTACAGAATCTACAAAAACATTTTAAAAGATTCCTAAAGTAAACAGTGAAAACCTGTTTTTTGAATTTTTTTAAGAGAATTACTTATTTTCACAAAAAAGTTTATCGACATAAAATATTCTTTGAGCTAAAAAACATAGGTATACCTGGTTGTTTTTAATTAAATTAAACATTTTCTTTAATTAACCCACAAAATGTACAAAAATATTACAAAAGATTCCAAAAGAAATCAGTGAAAACCTTTTTTATTGTTGCATTTGTATAATTTTCATACGTTAAGAAAGTTTTTGTACATAAAAAGGTGATTTGTTGAAAAAACTTAGGTTCCTTTGCTCACCTTAAGTTAATTTGACCATTTTTTCTAATAAACCCTCAGAATCTACAAAAATAATACAAAAGGCTCACAAAGAAATTAGTGAAAACCTGTGTTTTTGTTGCATTTGCATTATTTTCTTATTTTAAGTAAGTTTTTGAACAGAAAAAAGAGTTTTGACGTAAAAATCTTAGGTTCCTTTGCTCACCTCAAGTTTCTTTGACCATTTTTTCCTAATAAACCCACAAAATGCTCAAGAATATTATAAAAGATTCAAAAAGAAATCAGTAAAAACCTGTTTTTTTGTTGCATTTGCATTATTTTTTTATTTTAATTAAGTTTTTGTACATAAAAAGGAGTTTTGACGTAAAAATCTTAGGTTCCTTTGCTCACCTCACTTTTATTTGATCATTTTTTCTAATAAACCCACAGAATCTTCAAAAATATTACAATATATTCCAAAAGAAATCAGTAAAAACCTATTTTTTTGTTGCATTTGCATTGATTTCTTATTTTAAGTAGGTTTTTATACAATAAAAAGGGGTTTTGTCGTAAAAATCTTAGGTTTATTTGCTCACCTCAAATTTATTTTAAGGTTTTTTCTGATAAACCCACAGAATCTACAAAAATATTAGAAAAGATTCCACAAGAAATCAGTGAAAACCTGTTTTTTTGTTGCATTTGCATTACTTTCTTAATTTAAGTAAGTTTTTGTTTATATAAAGGGGTTTTGTCATAAAAATCTTAGGTTCCTTCGCTCACCTTAAGTTTATTTGACTATTGTTCCTAATAAACCTACAAAATCTACAAAAACATTTTAAAAGATTCTTAAAGAAAACAGTGAAAACCTGTTTTTTGAATTTTTTTAAGAGAATCACTCATTTTCACAAAAAAGTTTATCGACATAAAATATTCTTTGAGCTAAAAAACATAGGTATACTTGGTTGTTTTTAATTAAATTAAACATTTTCTTTAATTAACCCACAAAATGTACAAAAAAATTACAAAAGATTCCAAAAGAAATCAGTGAAAACCTGTTTTTTTGTTGCATTTGCATTATTTTCATACGTTAAGAAAGTTTTTGTACATAAAAAGGTGATTTGTTGAAAAAACTTAGGTTCCTTTGCTCACCTTAAGTTAATTTGACCATTTTTTCTATTAAACCCTAAGAATCTACAAAAATAATAATAAAGGATCCCAAAGAAATCAGTGAAAACCTTTGTTTTTGTTGCATTTGCATTATTATCTTATTTTAAGTAAGTTTTTGAACAGAAAAAAGAGTTTTGACGTAAAAATCTTAGGTTCCTTTGCTCACCTCAAGTTTCTTTGACCATTTTTTCTAATAAACCCACAGAATCCTCAAAAATATTATAAAAGATTCAAAAAGAAATCAGTGAAAACGTGTTTTTTTGTTGCATTTGCATTATTTTTTTATTTTAATTAAGTTTTTGTACATAAAAAGGAGATTTGACGTAAAAGTCATAGGTTCCTTTGCTCACCTCAACTTTATTTGATCATTTTTTCTAATAATCCCACAGAATCCTCAAAAATAATACAAAAGGATCACAAAGAAATTAGTGAAAACCTGTGTTTTTGTTGCATTTGCATTATTTTCTTATTTTAAGTAAGTTTTTGAACAGAAAAAAGAGTTTTGACGTAAAAATCTTAGGTTCCTTTGCTCACCTCAAGTTTCTTTGACCATTTTTTTCTAATAAACCCACAAAATGCTCAAGAATATTATAAAAGATTCAAAAAGAAATCAGTAAAAACCTGTTTTTTTGTTGCATTTGCATTATTTTTTTATTTTAATTAAGTTTTTGTACATAAAAAGGAGTTTTGACGTAAAAATCTTAGGTTCCTTTGCTCACCTCACTTTTACTTGATCATTTTTTCTAATAAACCCACAGAATCTTCAAAAATATTACAATATATTCCAAAAGAAATCAGTAAAAACCTATTTTTTTGTTGCATTTGCATTGATTTCTTATTTTAAGTAGGTTTTTATACAATAAAAAGGGGTTTTGTCGTAAAAATCTTAGGTTTATTTGCTCACCTCAAATTTATTTTAAGGTTTTTTCTGATAAACCCACAGAATCTACAAAAATATTAGAAAAGATTCCACAAGAAATCAGTGAAAACCTGTTTTTTTGTTGCATTTGCATTACTTTCTTAATTTAAGTAAGTTTTTGTTTATATAAAGGGGTTTTGTCATAAAAATCTTAGGTTCCTTCGCTCACCTTAAGTTTATTTGACTATTGTTCCTAATAAACCTACAAAATCTACAAAAACATTTTAAAAGATTCTTAAAGAAAACAGTGAAAACCTGTTTTTTGAATTTTTTTAAGAGAATCACTCATTTTCACAAAAAAGTTTATCGACATAAAATATTCTTTGAGCTAAAAAACATAGGTATACTTGGTTGTTTTTAATTAAATTAAACATTTTCTTTAATTAACCCACAAAATGTACAAAAAAATTACAAAAGATTCCAAAAGAAATCAGTGAAAACCTGTTTTTTTGTTGCATTTGCATTATTTTCATACGTTAAGAAAGTTTTTGTACATAAAAAGGTGATTTGTTGAAAAAACTTAGGTTCCTTTGCTCACCTTAAGTTAATTTGACCATTTTTTCTATTAAACCCTAAGAATCTACAAAAATAATAATAAAGGATCCCAAAGAAATCAGTGAAAACCTTTGTTTTTGTTGCATTTGCATTATTATCTTATTTTAAGTAAGTTTTTGAACAGAAAAAAGAGTTTTGACGTAAAAATCTTAGGTTCCTTTGCTCACCTCAAGTTTCTTTGACCATTTTTTCTAATAAACCCACAGAATCCTCAAAAATATTATAAAAGATTCAAAAAGAAATCAGTGAAAACGTGTTTTTTTGTTGCATTTGCATTATTTTTTTATTTTAATTAAGTTTTTGTACATAAAAAGGAGATTTGACGTAAAAGTCATAGGTTCCTTTGCTCACCTCAACTTTATTTGATCATTTTTTCTAATAATCCCACAGAATCCTCAAAAATATTATAAAAGATTCTAAAAGAAATCAGTGAAAACCTGTTTTTTTGTTGCATTTGCATTATTTTTTTATTTTAATTAAGTTTTTGTACATAAAAAGGAGTTTTGACGTAGAAATCTTAGGTTCCTTTGCTCACCTCAACTTTATTTGATTATTTTTTCTAATAAACCCACAGAATCTTCAAAAATATTACAAGATATTCCAAAAGAAATCAGTAAAAACCTATTTTTTTGTTGCATTTGCATTGATTTCTTATTTTAAGTAGGTTTTTATACAATAAAAAGAGGTTTTGTCGTAAAAATCTTAGGTTTATTTGCTCACCTCAAATTTATTTTAAGGTTTTTTCTGATAAACCCACAGAATCTACAAAAATATTAGAAAAGATTCCACAAGAAATCAGTGAAAACCTGTTTTTTTGTTGCATTTGCATTACTTTCTTAATTTAAGAAAGTTTTTGTTTATATAAAGGGGTTTTGTCATAAAAATCTTAGGTTCCTTTGCTCACCTCAAGTTTCTTTGACCATTTTTTCTAATAAACCCACAGAATCCTCAAAAATATTATAAAAGATTCTAAAAGAAATCAGTGAAAACCTGTTTTTTTGTTGCATTTGCATTATTTTTTTATTTTAATTAAGTTTTTGTACATAAAAAGGAGTTTTGACGTAGAAATCTTAGGTTCCTTTGCTCACCTCAACTTTATTTGATCATTTTTTCTAATAAACCCACAGAATCTTCGAAAATATTACAATAGATTTCAAATGAAATCAGTAAAAACCTATTTTTTTGTTGCATTTGCATTGATTTTTTATTTTAAGTAGGTTTTTCGAGAATAAAATGGGGTTTTGTCGTAAAAATCTTAGGTTTATTTGCTCACCTTAAATTTATTTTAAGGTTTTTTCTAATAAACCCACAGAATCTACAAAAATATTACAACAGATTCCACAAGAAATCAGTGAAAACCTGTTTTTTTGTTGCATTTGCATTACTTTCTTAATTCAAGTAAGTTTTTGTTTATATAAAGGGGTTTTGTCATAAAAATCTTAGGTTCCTTCGCTCACCTCAAGTTTATTTGACTATTTTTCCTAATAAACCTACAGAGTCAACAAAAACATTTTAAAAGATTCCTAAAGAAAACAGTGAAAACCTGTTTTTTGAATTTTTTAAGAGAATTACTCATTTTCACAAAAAAGTTTATCGACATAAAATATTCTTTGAGCTAAAAAACATAGGTATACCTGGTTGTTTTTAATTAAATTAAACATTTTCTTTAATTAACCCACAAAATGTACAAAAAAATTACAAAAGATTCCAAAAGAAATCAGTGAAAACCTGTTTTTTTGTTGCATTTGCATTATTTTCATACGTTCAGAAAGTTTTGTACATGAAAAGGTGATTTGTTGAAAAAACTTAAGTTCCTTTGCTCACCTTAAGTTAATTTGACCATTTTTTCTATTAAACCCTCAGAATCTACAAAAATAATAATAAAGGATCCCAAAGAAATCAGTGAAAACCTGTGTTTTTTTTGCATTTGCATTATTATCTTATTTTAAGTAAGTTTTTGAACAGAAAAAAGAGTTTTGACGTAAAAATCTTAGGTTCCTTTGCTCACCTTAAGTTTCTTTGACCATTTTTTCTAATAAACCCACAGAATGCTCAAGAATATTATAAAAGATTCAAAAAGAAATCAGTTAAAACCTGTTTTTTTGTTGCATTTGCATTATTTTTTTATTTTAATTAAATTTTTGTGCATAAAAAGGAGTTTTGACGTAAAAATCTTAGGTTCCTTTGCTCACCTCACCTTTATTTGATCATTTTTTCTAATAAACCCACAGAATTTTCAAAAATATTACAATATATTCCAAAAGAAATCAGTAAAAACCTATTTTTTTGTTGCATTTGCATTGATTTCTTATTTTAAGTAGGTTTTTATACAATAAAAAGAGGTTTTGTCGTAAAAATCTTAGGTTTATTTGCTCACCTCAAATTTATTTTAAGGTTTTTTCTATTAAACCCACAGAATCTACAAAAATATTACAAAAGATTCCACAAGAAAACAGTGAAAACCTGTTTTTTTGTTGCATTTGCATTACTTACTTAATTTAAGAAAGTTTTTGTTTATATAAAGGGGTTTTGTCATAAAAATCTTAGGTTCCTTTGCGCTTCTCAAGTTCATTTGACTATTTTCCTAATAAACCTACAGAATCTACAAAAACATTTTAAAAGATTCCAAAAGAAATTAGTGAAAACCTGTTTTTTTGTTGCATTTGCATTATTTTCATACGTTAAGAAAGTTTTGTACATAAAAAGGTGATTTGTTGAAAAAACTTAGGTTCCTTTGCTCACCTTAAGTTAATTTGACCATTTTTTCTATTGAACTCTCAGAATCTACAAAAATAATACAAAAGGATCACAAAGAAATTAGTGAAAACCTGTGTTTTTGTTGCATTTGCATTATTTTCTTATTTTAAGTAAGTTTTTGAACAGAAAAAAAAGTTTTGACGTAAAAATCTTAGGTTCCTTTGCTCACCTCAAGTTTCTTTGACCATTTTTTCTAATAAACCCACAGAATGCTCAAGAATATTATAAAAGATTCAAAAAGAAATCAGTTAAAACCTGTTTTTTTGTTGCATTTGCATTATTTTTTTATTTTAATTAAGTTTTTGTACATAAAAAGGAGATTTGACGTAAAAGTCATAGGTTCCTTTGCTCACCTCAACTTTATTTGATCATTTTTTCTAATAAACCCACAGAATCCTCAAAAATATTATAAAAGATTCTAAAAGAAATCAGTGAAAACCTGTTTTTTTGTTGCATTTGCATTATTTTTTTATTTTAATTAAGTTTTTGTACATAAAAAGGAGTTTTGACGTAGAAATCTTAGGTTCCTTTGCTCACCTCAACTTTATTTGATTATTTTTTCTAATAAACCCACAGAATCTTCAAAAATATTACAAGATATTCCAAAAGAAATCAGTAAAAACCTATTTTTTTGTTGCATTTGCATTGATTTCTTATTTTAAGTAGGTTTTTATACAATAAAATGAGGTTTTGTCGTAAAAATCTTAGGTTTATTTGCTCACCTCAAATTTATTTTAAGGTTTTTTCTGATAAACCCACAGAATCTACAAAAATATTAGAAAAGATTCCACAAGAAATCAGTGAAAACCTGTTTTTTTGTTGCATTTGCATTACTTTCTTAATTTAAGAAAGTTTTTGTTTATATAAAGGGGTTTTGTCATAAAAATCTTAGGTTTCTTTGCTCACCTCAAGTTTCTTTGACCATTTTTTCTAATAAACCCACAGAATCCTCAAAAATATTATAAAAGATTCTAAAAGAAATCAGTGAAAACCTGTTTTTTTGTTGCATTTGCATTATTTTTTTATTTTAATTAAGTTTTTGTACATAAAAAGGAGATTTGACGTAAAAGTCATAGGTTCCTTTGCTCACCTTAACTTTATTTGATCATTTTTTCTAATAATCCCACAGAATCCTCAAAAATAATACAAAAGGATCACAAAGAAATTAGTGAAAACCTGTGTTTTTGTTGCATTTGCATTATTTTCTTATTTTAAGTAAGTTTTTGAACAGAAAAAAGAGTTTTGACGTAAAAATCTTAGGTTCCTTTGCTCACCTCAAGTTTCTTTGACCATTTTTTCCTAATAAACCCACAAAATGCTCAAGAATATTATAAAAGATTCTAAAAGAAATCAGTGAAAACCTGTTTTTTTGTTGCATTTGCATTACTTTCTTAATTTAAGTAAGTTTTTGTTTATATAAAGGGGTTTTGTCATAAAAATCTTAGGTTCCTTCGCTCACCTCAAGTTTATTTGACTATTTTTCCTAATAAACCTACAGAGTCAACAAAAACATTTTAAAAGATTCCTAAAGAAAACAGTGAAAACCTGTTTTTTGAATTTTTTAAGAGAATTACTCATTTTCACAAAAAAGTTTATCGACATAAAATATTCTTTGAGCTAAAAAACATAGGTATACCTGGTTGTTTTTAATTAAATTAAACATTTTCTTTAATTAACCCACAAAATGTACAAAAAAATTACAAAAGATTCCAAAAGAAATCAGTGAAAACCTGTTTTTTTGTTGCATTTGCATTATTTTCATACGTTCAGAAAGTTTTGTACATGAAAAGGTGATTTGTTGAAAAAACTTAAGTTCCTTTGCTCACCTTAAGTTAATTTGACCATTTTTTCTATTAAACCCTCAGAATCTACAAAAATAATAATAAAGGATCCCAAAGAAATCAGTGAAAACCTGTGTTTTTGTTGCATTTGCATTATTATCTTATTTTAAGTAAGTTTTTGAACAGAAAAAAGAGTTTTGACGTAAAAATCTTAGGTTCCTTTGCTCACCTTAAGTTTCTTTGACCATTTTTTCTAATAAACCCACAGAATGCTCAAGAATATTATAAAAGATTCAAAAAGAAATCAGTTAAAACCTGTTTTTTTGTTGCATTTGCATTATTTTTTTATTTTAATTAAATTTTTGTGCATAAAAAGGAGTTTTGACGTAAAAATCTTAGGTTCCTTTGCTCACCTCACCTTTATTTGATCATTTTTTCTAATAAACCCACAGAATTTTCAAAAATATTACAATATATTCCAAAAGAAATCAGTAAAAACCTATTTTTTTGTTGCATTTGCATTGATTTCTTATTTTAAGTAGGTTTTTATACAATAAAAAGAGGTTTTGTCGTAAAAATCTTAGGTTTATTTGCTCACCTCAAATTTATTTTAAGGTTTTTTCTATTAAACCCACAGAATCTACAAAAATATTACAAAAGATTCCACAAGAAAACAGTGAAAACCTGTTTTTTTGTTGCATTTGCATTACTTACTTAATTTAAGAAAGTTTTTGTTTATATAAAGGGGTTTTGTCATAAAAATCTTAGGTTCCTTTGCGCTTCTCAAGTTCATTTGACTATTTTCCTAATAAACCTACAGAATCTACAAAAACATTTTAAAAGATTCCTAAAGAAAACAGTGAAAACCTGTTTTTTGAATTTTTTTAAGAGAATTACTCATTTTCACAAAAAAGTTTATCGACATAAAATATTCTTTGAGCTAAAAAACATAGGTATACCTGGTTGTTTTTAATTAAATTAAACATTTTCTTTAATTAACCCACAAAATGTACAAAAAAATTACAAAAGATTCCAAAAGAAATCAGTGAAAACCTGTTTTTTTGTTGCATTTGCATTATTTTCATACGTTAAGAAAGTTTTGTACATAAAAAGGTGATTTGTTGAAAAAACTTAGGTTCCTTTGCTCACCTTAAGTTAATTTGACCATTTTTTCTATTAAACTCTCAGAATCTACAAAAATAATATAAAAGGATCACAAAGAAATTAGTGAAAACCTGTGTTTTTGTTGCATTTGCATTATTTTCTTATTTTAAGTAAGTTTTTGAACAGAAAAAAAAGTTTTGACGTAAAAATCTTAGGTTCCTTTGCTCACCTCAAGTTTCTTTGACCATTTTTTCTAATAAACCCACAGAATGCTCAAGAATATTATAAAAGATTCAAAAAGAAATCAGTTAAAACCTGTTTTTTTGTTGCATTTGCATTATTTTTTTATTTTAATTAAGTTTTTGTACATAAAAAGGAGATTTGACGTAAAAGTCATAGGTTCCTTTGCTCACCTCAACTTTATTTGATCATTTTTTCTAATAAACCCACAGAATCCTTAAAAATATTATAAAAGATTCTAAAAGAAATCAGTGAAAACCTGTTTTTTTGTTGCATTTGCATTATTTTTTTATTTTAATTAAGTTTTTGTACATAAAAAGGAGTTTTGACGTAGAAATCTTAGGTTCCTTTGCTCACCTCAACTTTATTCGATTATTTTTTCTAATAAACCCACAGAATCTTCAAAAATAGTACAAGATATTCCAAAAGAAATCAGTAAAAACCTATTTTTTTGTTGCATTTGCATTGATTTCTTATTTTAAGTAGGTTTTTATACAATAAAATGAGGTTTTGTCGTAAAAATCTTAGGTTTATTTGCTCACCTCAAATTTATTTTAAGGTTTTTTCTGATAAACCCACAGAATCTACAAAAATATTAGAAAAGATTCCACAAGAAATCAGTGAAAACCTGTTTTTTTGTTGCATTTGCATTACTTTCTTAATTTAAGAAAGTTTTTGTTTATATAAAGGGGTTTTGTCATAAAAATCTTAGGTTCCTTTGCTCACCTCAAGTTTCTTTGACCATTTTTTCTAATAAACCCACAGAATCCTCAAAAATATTATAAAAGATTCTAAAAGAAATCAGTGAAAACCTGTTTTTTTGTTGCATTTGCATTATTTTTTTATTTTAATTAAGTTTTTGTACATAAAAAGGAGTTTTGACGTAGAAATCTTAGGTTCCTTTGCTCACCTCAACTTTATTTGATCATTTTTTCTAATAAACCCACAGAATCTTCGAAAATATTACAATAGATTTCAAATGAAATCAGTAAAAACCTATTTTTTTGTTGCATTTGCATTGATTTTTTATTTTAAGTAGGTTTTTCGAGAATAAAATGGGGTTTTGTCGTAAAAATCTTAGGTTTATTTGCTCACCTTAAATTTATTTTAAGGTTTTTTCTAATAAACCCACAGAATCTACAAAAATATTACAACAGATTCCACAAGAAATCAGTGAAAACCTGTTTTTTTGTTGCATTTGCATTACTTTCTTAATTTAAGTAAGTTTTTGTTTATATAAAGGGGTTTTGTCATAAAAATCTTAGGTTCCTTCGCTCACCTCAAGTTTATTTGACTATTTTTCCTAATAAACCTACAGAGTCAACAAAAACATTTTAAAAGATTCCTAAAGAAAACAGTGAAAACCTGTTTTTTGAATTTTTTAAGAGAATTACTCATTTTCACAAAAAAGTTTATCGACATAAAATATTCTTTGAGCTAAAAAACATAGGTATACCTGGTTGTTTTTAATTAAATTAAACATTTTCTTTAATTAACCCACAAAATGTACAAAAAAATTACAAAAGATTCCAAAAGAAATCAGTGAAAACCTGTTTTTTTGTTGCATTTGCATTATTTTCATACGTTCAGAAAGTTTTGTACATGAAAAGGTGATTTGTTGAAAAAACTTAGGTTCCTTTGCTCACCTTAAGTTAATTTGACCATTTTTTCTATTAAACCCTCAGAATCTACAAAAATAATAATAAAGGATCCCAAAGAAATCAGTGAAAACCTGTGTTTTTGTTGCATTTGCATTATTATCTTATTTTAAGTAAGTTTTTGAACAGAAAAAAGAGTTTTGACGTAAAAATCTTAGGTTCCTTTGCTTACCTTAAGTTTCTTTGACCATTTTTTCTAATAAACCCACAGAATGCTCAAGAATATTATAAAAGATTCAAAAAGAAATCAGTTAAAACCTGTTTTTTTGTTGCATTTGCATTATTTTTTTATTTTAATTAAATTTTTGTGCATAAAAAGGAGTTTTGACGTAAAAATCTTAGGTTCCTTTGCTCACCTCACCTTTATTTGATCATTTTTTCTAATAAACCCACAGAATTTTCAAAAATATTACAATATATTCCAAAAGAAATCAGTAAAAACCTATTTTTTTGTTGCATTTGCATTGATTTCTTATTTTAAGTAGGTTTTTATACAATAAAAAGAGGTTTTGTCGTAAAAATCTTAGATTTATTTGCTCACCTCAAATTTATTTTAAGGTTTTTTCTATTAAACCCACAGAATCTACAAAAATATTACAAAAGATTCCACAAGAAAACAGTGAAAACCTGTTTTTTTGTTGCATTTGCATTACTTACTTAATTTAAGAAAGTTTTTGTTTATATAAAGGGGTTTTGTCATAAAAATCTTAGGTTCCTTTGCGCTTCTCAAGTTCATTTGACTATTTTCCTAATAAACCTACAGAATCTACAAAAACATTTTAAAAGATTCCTAAAGAAAACAGTGAAAACCTGTTTTTTGAATTTTTTTAAGAGAATTACTCATTTTCACAAAAAAGTTTATCGACATAAAATATTCTTTGAGCTAAAAAACATAGGTATACCTGGTTGTTTTTAATTAAATTAAACATTTTCTTTAATTAACCCACAAAATGTACAAAAAAATTACAAAAGATTCCAAAAGAAATCAGTGAAAACCTGTTTTTTTGTTGCATTTGCATTATTTTCATACGTTAAGAAAGTTTTGTACATAAAAAGGTGATTTGTTGAAAAAACTTAGGTTCCTTTGCTCACCTTAAGTTAATTTGACCATTTTTTCTATTAAACTCTCAGAATCTACAAAAATAATACAAAAGGATCACAAAGAAATTAGTGAAAACCTGTGTTTTTGTTGCATTTGCATTATTTTCTTATTTTAAGTAAGTTTTTGAACAGAAAAAAAAGTTTTGACGTAAAAATCTTAGGTTCCTTTGCTCACCTCAAGTTTCTTTGACCATTTTTTCTAATAAACCCACAGAATGCTCAAGAATATTATAAAAGATTCAAAAAGAAATCAGTTAAAACCTGTTTTTTTGTTGCATTTGTATTATTTTTTTATTTTAATTAAATTTTTGTGCATAAAAAGGAGTTTTGACGTAAAAATCTTAGGTTCCTTTGCTCACCTCACCTTTATTTGATTATTTTTTCTAATAAACCCACAGAATCTTCAAAAATATTACAAGATATTCCAAAAGAAATCAGTAAAAACCTATTTTTTTGTTGCATTTGCATTGATTTCTTATTTTAAGTAGGTTTTTATACAATAAAAAGAGGTTTTGTCGTAAAAATCTTAGGTTTATTTGCTCACCTCAATTTTATTTTAAGGTTTTTTTTATTAAACCCAAAAATCTACAAAAATATTAGAAAAGATTCCACAAGAAATCAGTGAAAACCTGTTTTTTTGTTGCATTTGCATTACTTTCTTAATTTAAGAAAGTTTTTGTTTATATAAAGGGGTTTTGTCATAAAAATCTTAGGTTCCTTTGCTCACCTCAAGTTTCTTTGACCATTTTTTCTAATAAACCCACAGAATCCTCAAAAATATTATAAAAGATTCTAAAAGAAATCAGTGAAAACCTGTTTTTTTGTTGCATTTGCATTATTTTTTTATTTTAATTAAGTTTTTGTACATAAAAAGGAGTTTTGACGTAGAAATCTTAGGTTCCTTTGCTCACCTCAACTTTATTTGATCATTTTTTCTAATAAACCCACAGAATCTTCGAAAATATTACAATAGATTTCAAATGAAATCAGTAAAAACCTATTTTTTTGTTGCATTTGCATTGATTTTTTATTTTAAGTAGGTTTTTCGAGAATAAAATGGGGTTTTGTCGTAAAAATCTTAGGTTTATTTGCTCACCTCAAATTTATTTTAAGGTTTTTTCTAATAAACCCACAGAATCTACAAAAATATTACAACAGATTCCACAAGAAATCAGTGAAAACCTGTTTTTTTGTTGCATTTGCATTACTTTCTTAATTTAAGTAAGTTTTTGTTTATATAAAGGGGTTTTGTCATAAAAATCTTAGGTTCCTTCGCTCACCTCAAGTTTATTTGACTATTTTTCCTAATAAACCTACAGAGTCAACAAAAACATTTTAAAAGATTCCTAAAGAAAACAGTGAAAACCTGTTTTTTGAATTTTTTTAAGAGAATTACTCATTTTCACAAAAAAGTTTATCGACATAAAATATTCTTTGAGCTAAAAAACATAGGTATACCTGGTTGTTTTTAATTAAATTAAACATTTTCTTTAATTAACCCACAAAATGTACAAAAAAATTACAAAAGATTCCAAAAGAATTCAGTGAAAACCTGTTTTTTTGACGCATTTGCATTATTTTCATACGTTAAGAAAGTTTTTGTACATAAAAAGGTGATTTGTTGAAAAAACTTAGGTTCCTTTGCTCACCTTAAGTTTTTTTGACCATTTTTTCTATTAAACCCTCAAAATCTACAAAAATAATAATAAAGGATCCCAAAGAAATCAGTGAAAACCTGTGTTTTTGTTGCATTTGCATTATTATCTTATTTTAAGTAAGTTTTTGAACAGAAAAAAGAGTTTTGACGTAAAAATCTTAGGTTCCTTTGCTCACCTCAAGTTTCTTAGACCATTTTTTCTAATAAACCCACAGAATCCTCAAAAATATTAAAAAAGATTCAAAAAGAAATCAGTGAAAATCTGTTTTTTTGTTGCATTTGCATTATTTTTTTATTTTAATTAAGTTTTTGTACATAAAAAGGAGTTTTGACGTAGAAATCTTAGGTTCCTTTGCTCACCTCAACTTTATTTGATCATTTTTTCTAATAAACCCACAGAATCTTCGAAAATATTACAATAGATTTCAAATGAAATCAGTAAAAACCTATTTTTTTGTTGCATTTGCATTGATTTTTTATTTTAAGTAGGTTTTTCTGGAATAAAATGTGGTTTTGTCGTAAAAATCTTAGGTTTATTTGCTCACCTCAAATTTATTTTAAGGTTTTTTCTAATAAACCCACAGAATCTACGAAAATATTACAAAATATTCCACAAGAAATCAGTGAAAACCTGTTTTTTTGTTGCATTTGCATTACTTTCTTAATTTAAGTAAGTTTTTGTTTATATAAAGGGGTTTTGTCATAAAAATCTTAGGTTCCTTCGCTCACCTTAAGTTTATTTGACTATTGTTCCTAATAAACCTACAAAATCTACAAAAACATTTTAAAAGATTCTTAAAGAAAACAGTGAAAACCTGTTTTTTGAATTTTTTTAAGAGAATCACTCATTTTCACAAAAAAGTTTATCGACATAAAATATTCTTTGAGCTAAAAAACATAGGTATACCTGGTTGTTTTTAATTAAATTAAACATTTTCTTTAATTAACCCACAAAATGTACAAAAAAATTACAAAAGATTCCAAAAGAAATCAGTGAAAACCTGTTTTTTTGTTGCATTTGCATTATTTTCATACGTTACGAAAGTTTTTGTACATAAAAAGGTGATTTGTTGAAAAAACTTAGGTTCCTTTGCTCACCTTAAGTTAATTTGACCATTTTTTCTATTAAACCCTAAGAATCTACAAAAATAATAATAAAGGATCCCAAAGAAATCAGTGAAAACCTGTGTTTTTGTTGCATTTGCATTATTATCTTATTTTAAGTAAGTTTTTGAACAGAAAAAAGAGTTTTGACGTAAAAATCTTAGGTTCCTTTGCTCACCTCAAGTTTCTTTGACCATTTTTTCTAATAAACCCACAGAATCCTCAAAAATATTATAAAAGATTCAAAAAGAAATCAGTGAAAACGTGTTTTTTTGTTGCATTTGCATTATTTTTTTATTTTAATTAAGTTTTTGTACATAAAAAGGAGATTTGACGTAAAAGTCATAGGTTCCTTTGCTCACCTCAACTTTATTTGATCATTTTTTCTAATAAACCCACAGAATCCTCAAAAATATTATAAAAGATTCTAAAAGAAATCAGTGAAAACCTGTTTTTTTGTTGCATTTGCATTATTTTTTTATTTTAATTAAGTTTTTGTACATAAAAAGGAGTTTTGACGTAGAAATCTTAGGTTTCTTTGCTCACCTCAACTTTATTTGATCATTTTTTCTAATAAACCCACAGAATCTTCGAAAATATTACAATAGATTTCAAATGAAATCAGTAAAAACCTATTTTTTTGTTGCATTTGCATTGATTTTTTATTTTAAGTAGGTTTTTCGAGAATAAAATGGGGTTTTGTCGTAAAAATCTTAGGTTTATTTGCTCACCTCAAATTAATTTTAAGGTTTTTTCTAATAAACCCACAGAATCTACAAAAATATTACAACAGATTCCACAAGAAATCAGTGAAAACCTGTTTTTTTGTTGCATTTGCATTACTTTCTTAATTTAAGTAAGTTTTTGTTTATATAAAGGGGTTTTGTCATAAAAATCTTAGGTTCCTTCGCTCACCTCAAGTTTATTTGACTATTTTTCCTAATAAACCTACAGAGTCAACAAAAACATTTTAAAAGATTCCTAAAGAAAACAGTGAAAACCTGTTTTTTGAATTTTTTAAGAGAATTACTCATTTTCACAAAAAAGTTTATCGACATAAAATATTCTTTGAGCTAAAAAACATAGGTATACCTGGTTGTTTTTAATTAAATTAAACATTTTCTTTAATTAACCCACAAAATGTACAAAAAAATTACAAAAGATTCCAAAAGAATTCAGTGAAAACCTGTTTTTTTGACGCATTTGCATTATTTTCATACGTTAAGAAAGTTTTTGTACATAAAAAGGTGATTTGTTGAAAAAACTTAGGTTCCTTTGCTCACCTTAAGTTTTTTTGACCATTTTTTCTATTAAACCCTCAAAATCTACAAAAATAATAATAAAGGATCCCAAAGAAATCAGTGAAAACCTGTGTTTTTGTTGCATTTGCATTATTATCTTATTTTAAGTAAGTTTTTGAACAGAAAAAAGAGTTTTGACGTAAAAATCTTAGGTTCCTTTGCTCACCTCAAGTTTCTTAGACCATTTTTTCTAATAAACCCACAGAATCCTCAAAAATATTAAAAAAGATTCAAAAAGAAATCAGTGAAAATCTGTTTTTTTGTTGCATTTGCATTATTTTTTTATTTTAATTAAGTTTTTGTACATAAAAAGGAGTTTTGACGTAGAAATCTTAGGTTCCTTTGCTCACCTCAACTTTATTTGATCATTTTTTCTAATAAACCCACAGAATCTTCGAAAATATTACAATAGATTTCAAATGAAATCAGTAAAAACCTATTTTTTTGTTGCATTTGCATTGATTTTTTATTTTAAGTAGGTTTTTCTGGAATAAAATGTGGTTTTGTCGTAAAAATCTTAGGTTTATTTGCTCACCTCAAATTTATTTTAAGGTTTTTTCTAATAAACCCACAGAATCTACGAAAATATTACAAAATATTCCACAAGAAATCAGTGAAAACCTGTTTTTTTGTTGCATTTGCATTACTTTCTTAATTTAAGTAAGTTTTTGTTTATATAAAGGGGTTTTGTCATAAAAATCTTAGGTTCCTTCGCTCACCTTAAGTTTATTTGACTATTGTTCCTAATAAACCTACAAAATCTACAAAAACATTTTAAAAGATTCTTAAAGAAAACAGTGAAAACCTGTTTTTTGAATTTTTTTAAGAGAATCACTCATTTTCACAAAAAAGTTTATCGACATAAAATATTCTTTGAGCTAAAAAACATAGGTATACCTGGTTGTTTTTAATTAAATTAAACATTTTCTTTAATTAACCCACAAAATGTACAAAAAAATTACAAAAGATTCCAAAAGAAATCAGTGAAAACCTGTTTTTTTGTTGCATTTGCATTATTTTCATACGTTACGAAAGTTTTTGTACATAAAAAGGTGATTTGTTGAAAAAACTTAGGTTCCTTTGCTCACCTTAAGTTAATTTGACCATTTTTTCTATTAAACCCTAAGAATCTACAAAAATAATAATAAAGGATCCCAAAGAAATCAGTGAAAACCTGTGTTTTTGTTGCATTTGCATTATTATCTTATTTTAAGTAAGTTTTTGAACAGAAAAAAGAGTTTTGACGTAAAAATCTTAGGTTCCTTTGCTCACCTCAAGTTTCTTTGACCATTTTTTCTAATAAACCCACAGAATCCTCAAAAATATTATAAAAGATTCAAAAAGAAATCAGTGAAAACGTGTTTTTTTGTTGCATTTGCATTATTTTTTTATTTTAATTAAGTTTTTGTACATAAAAAGGAGATTTGACGTAAAAGTCATAGGTTCCTTTGCTCACCTCAACTTTATTTGATCATTTTTTCTAATAAACCCACAGAATCCTCAAAAATATTATAAAAGATTCTAAAAGAAATCAGTGAAAACCTGTTTTTTTGTTGCATTTGCATTATTTTTTTATTTTAATTAAGTTTTTGTACATAAAAAGGAGTTTTGACGTAGAAATCTTAGGTTTCTTTGCTCACCTCAACTTTATTTGATCATTTTTTCTAATAAACCCACAGAATCTTCGAAAATATTACAATAGATTTCAAATGAAATCAGTAAAAACCTATTTTTTTGTTGCATTTGCATTGATTTTTTATTTTAAGTAGGTTTTTCGAGAATAAAATGGGGTTTTGTCGTAAAAATCTTAGGTTTATTTGCTCACCTCAAATTAATTTTAAGGTTTTTTCTAATAAACCCACAGAATCTACAAAAATATTACAACAGATTCCACAAGAAATCAGTGAAAACCTGTTTTTTTGTTGCATTTGCATTACTTTCTTAATTTAAGTAAGTTTTTGTTTATATAAAGGGGTTTTGTCATAAAAATCTTAGGTTCCTTCGCTCACCTCAAGTTTATTTGACTATTTTTCCTAATAAACCTACAGAGTCAACAAAAACATTTTAAAAGATTCCTAAAGAAAACAGTGAAAACCTGTTTTTTGAATTTTTTAAGAGAATTACTCATTTTCACAAAAAAGTTTATCGACATAAAATATTCTTTGAGCTAAAAAACATAGGTATACCTGGTTGTTTTTAATTAAATTAAACATTTTCTTTAATTAACCCACAAAATGTACAAAAAAATTACAAAAGATTCCAAAAGAATTCAGTGAAAACCTGTTTTTTTGACGCATTTGCATTATTTTCATACGTTAAGAAAGTTTTTGTACATAAAAAGGTGATTTGTTGAAAAAACTTAGGTTCCTTTGCTCACCTTAAGTTTTTTTGACCATTTTTTCTATTAAACCCTCAAAATCTACAAAAATAATAATAAAGGATCCCAAAGAAATCAGTGAAAACCTGTGTTTTTGTTGCATTTGCATTATTATCTTATTTTAAGTAAGTTTTTGAACAGAAAAAAGAGTTTTGACGTAAAAATCTTAGGTTCCTTTGCTCACCTCAAGTTTCTTTGACCATTTTTCTAATAAACCCACAGAATCCTTAAAAATATTATAAAAGATTGAAAAAGAAATCAGTAAAAACCTGTTTTTTTGTTGCATTTGCATTATTTTTTTATTTTAATTAAGTTTTTGTACATAAAAAGGAGTTTTGACGTAAAAATCTTAGGTTCCTTTGCTCACCTCACTTTTATTTGATCATTTTTTTTAATAAACCCACAGAATCTTAAAAAATATTACAATATATTCCAAAAGAAATCAGTAAAAACCTATTTTTTTGTTGCATTTGCATTGATTTCTTATTTTAAGTAGGTTTTTATACAATAAAAAGGGGTTTTGTCGTAAAAATCTTAGGTTTATTTGCTCACCTCAAATTTATTTTAAGGTTTTTTCTGATAAACCCACAGAATCTACAAAAATATTAGAAAAGATTCCACAAGAAATCAGTGAAAACCTGTTTTTTTGTTGCATTTGCATTACTTTCTTAATTTAAGTAAGTTTTTGTTTATATAAAGGGGTTTTGTCATAAAAATCTTAGGTTCCTTTGCTCACCTCAAGTTTATTTGACTATTGTTCCTAATAAACGTACAGAATCTACAAAAACGTTTTAAAAGATTCCTAAAGAAAACAGTGAAAACCTGTTTTTTGAATTTTTTTAAGAGATTTACTTATTTTCACAAAAAAGTTTATCGACATAAAATAATCTTTGGGCTAAAAAACATAGGTATACCTGGTTGTTTTTAATTCAATTAAACATTTTCTTCAATTAACCCACAAAATGTACAAAAATATTACAAAAGATTCCAAAAGAAATCAGTGAAAACCTGTTTTTTTGTTGCATTTGCATTATTTTCATACGTTAAGAAAGTTTTTGTACATAAAAAGGTGATTTGTTGAAAAACTTAGGTTCCTTTGCTCACCTTAAGTTAATTTGACCATTTTTTCTATTAAATTCTCAGAATCTACAAAAATAATACAAAAGGATCACAAAGAAATTAGTGAAAACCTGTGTTTTTGTTGCATTTGCATTATTTTCTTATTTTAAGTAAGTTTTTGAACAGAAAAAAGAGTTTTGACGTAAAAATCTTAGGTTCCTTTGCTCACCTCAAGTTTCTTTGACCATTTTTTCTAATAAACCCACAGAATGCTCAAGAATATTATAAAAGATTCAAAAAGAAATCAGTTAAAACCTGTTTTTTTGTTGCATTTGCATTATTTTTTTATTTTAATTAAATTTTTGTGCATAAAAAGGAGTTTTGACGTAAAAATCTTAGGTTCCTTTGCTCACCTCACCTTTATTTGATCATTTTTTCTAATAAACCCACAGAATTTTCAAAAATATTACAATATATTCCAAAAGAAATCAGTAAAAACCTATTTTTTTGTTGCATTTGCATTGATTTCTTATTTTAAGTAGGTTTTTATACAATAAAAAGAGGTTTTGTCGTAAAAATCTTAGGTTTATTTGCTCACCTCAAATTTATTTTAAGGTTTTTTCTATTAAACCCACAGAATCTACAAAAATATTACAAAAGATTCCACAAGAAATCAGTGAAAACCTGTTTTTTTGTTGCATTTGCATTACTTACTTAATTTAAGAAAGTTTTTGTTTATATAAAGGGGTTTTGTCATAAAAATCTTAGGTTCCTTTGCGCTTCTCAAGTTTATTTGACTATTTTCCTAATAAACCTACAGAATCTACAAAAACATTTTAAAAGATTCCTAAAGAAAACAGTGAAAACCTGTTTTTTGAATTTTTTTAAGAGAATTACTCATTTTCACAAAAAAGTTTATCGACATAAAATAATCTTTGGGCTAAAAAACATAGGTATACCTGGTTGTTTTTAATTAAATTAAACATTTTCTTTAATTAACCCACAAAATGTACAAAAAAATTACAAAAGATTCCAAAAGAAATCAGTGAAAACCTGTTTTTTTGTTGCATTTGCATTATTTTCATACGTTAAGAAAGTTTTGTACATAAAAAGGTGATTTGTTGAAAAAACTTAGGTTCCTTTGCTCACCTTAAGTTAATTTGACCATTTTTTCTATTAAACTCTCAGAATCTACAAAAATAATACAAAAGGATCACAAAGAAATTAGTGAAAACCTGTGTTTTTGTTGCATTTGCATTATTTTCTTATTTTAAGTAAGTTTTTGAACAGAAAAAAAAGTTTTGATGTAAAAATCTTAGGTTCCTTTGCTCACCTCAAGTTTCTTTGACCATTTTTTCTAATAAACCCACAGAATGATCAAGAATATTATAAAAGATTCAAAAAGAAATCAGTTAAAACCTGTTTTTTTGTTGCATTTGCATTATTTTTTTATTTTAATTAAATTTTTGTGCATAAAAAGGAGTTTTGACGTAAAAATCTTAGGTTCCTTTGCTCACCTCACCTTTATTTGATTATTTTTTCTAATAAACCCACAGAATCTTCAAAAATATTACAAGATATTCCAAAAGAAATCAGTAAAAACCTATTTTTTTGTTGCATTTGCATTGATTTCTTATTTTAAGTAGGTTTTTGTACAATAAAAAGAGGTTTTGTCGTAAAAATCTTAGGTTTATTTGCTCACCTCAAATTTATTTTAAGGTTTTTTTTATTAAACCCAAAAATCTACAAAAATATTAGAAAAGATTCCACAAGAAATCAGTGAAAACCTGTTTTTTTGTTGCATTTGCATTACTTTCTTAATTTAAGAAAGTTTTTGTTTATATAAAGGGGTTTTGTCATAAAAATCTTAGGTTCCTTTGCTCACCTCAAGTTTCTTTGACCATTTTTTCTAATAAACCCACAGAATCCTCAAAAATATTATAAAAGATTCTAAAAGAAATCAGTGAAAACCTGTTTTTTTGTTGCATTTGCATTATTTTTTTATTTTAATTAAGTTTTTGTACATAAAAAGGAGTTTTGACGTAGAAATCTTAGGTTCCTTTGCTCACCTCAACTTTATTTGATCATTTTTTCTAATAAACCCACAGAATCTTCGAAAATATTACAATAGATTTCAAATGAAATCAGTAAAAACCTATTTTTTTGTTGCATTTGCATTGATTTTTTATTTTAAGTAGGTTTTTCGAAAATAAAATGGGGTTTTGTCGTAAAAATCTTAGGTTTATTTGCTCACCTCAAATTTATTTTAAGGTTTTTTCTAATAAACCCACAGAATCTACAAAAATATTACAACAGATTCCACAAGAAATCAGTGAAAACCTGTTTTTTTGTTGCATTTGCATTACTTTCTTAATTTAAGTAAGTTTTTGTTTATATAAAGGGGTTTTGTCATAAAAATCTTAGGTTCCTTCGCTCACCTCAAGTTTATTTGACTATTTTTCCTAATAAACCTACAGAGTCAACAAAAACATTTTAAAAGATTCCTAATGAAAACAGTGAAAACCTGTTTTTTGAATTTTTTAAGAGAATTACTCATTTTCACAAAAAAGTTTATCGACATAAAATATTCTTTGAGCTAAAAAACATAGGTATACCTGGTTGTTTTTAATTAAATTAAACATTTTCTTTAATTAACCCACAAAATGTACAAAAAAATTACAAAAGATTCCAAAAGAATTCAGTGAAAACCTGTTTTTTTGTTGCATTTGCATTATTTTCATACGTTAAGAAAGTTTTTGTACATAAAAAGTTGATTTGTTGAAAAAACTTAGGTTCCTTTGCTCACCTTAAGTTAATTTGACCATTTTTTCTATTAAACCCTCAGAATCTACAAAAATAATAATAAAGGATCCCAAAGAAATCAGTGAAAACCTGTGTTTTTGTTGCATTTGCATTATTATCTTATTTTAAGTAAGTTTTTGAACAGAAAAAAGAGTTTTGACGTAAAAATCTTAGGTTCCTTTGCTCACCTCAAGTTTCTTAGACCATTTTTTCTAATAAACCCACAGAATCCTCAAAAATATTAAAAAAGATTCAAAAAGAAATCAGTGAAAACCTGTTTTTTTGTTGCATTTGCATTATTTTTTTATTTTAATTAAGTTTTGTACATAAAAAGTAGATTTGACGTAAAAGTCTTAGGTTCCTTTGCTCACCTCAACTTTATTTGATCATTTTTTCTAATAAACCCACAGAATCTTCGAAAATATTACAATAGATTTCAAATGAAATCAGTAAAAACCTATTTTTTTGTTGCATTTGCATTGATTTTTTATTTTAAGTAGGTTTTTCTGGAATAAAATGTGGTTTTGTCGTAAAAATCTTAGGTTTATTTGCTCACCTCAAATTTATTTTAAGGTTTTTTCTAATAAACCCACAGAATCTACGAAAATATTACAAAATATTCCACAAGAAATCAGTGAAAACCTGTTTTTTTGTTGCATTTGCATTACTTTCTTAATTTAAGTAAGTTTTTGTTTATATGAAGGGGTTTTGTCATAAAAATCTTAGGTTCCTTTGCTCACCTCAAGTTTATTTGACTATTGTTCCTAATAAACCTACAAAATCTACAAAAACATTTTAAAAGATTCTTAAAGAAAACAGTGAAAACCTGTTTTTTGCATTTTTTTAAGAGAATCACTCATTTTCACAAAAAAGTTTATCGACATAAAATATTCTTTGAGCTAAAAAACATAGGTATACCTGGTTGTTTTTAATTAAATTAAACATTTTCTTTAATTAACCCACAAAATGTACAAAAAAATTACAAAAGATTCCAAAAGAAATCAGTGAAAACCTGTTTTTTTGTTGCATTTGCATTATTTTCATACGTTAAGAAAGTTTTTGTACATAAAAAGGTGATTTGTTGAAAAAACTTAGGTTCCTTTGCTCACCTTAAGTTAATTTGACCATTTTTTCTATTAAACCCTAAGAATCTACAAAAATAATAATAAAGGATCCCAAAGAAATCAGTGAAAACCTGTGTTTTTGTTGCATTTGCATTATTATCTTATTTTAAGTAAGTTTTTGAACAGAAAAAAGAGTTTTGACGTAAAAATCTTAGGTTCCTTTGCTCACCTCAAGTTTCTTTGACCATTTTTTCTAATAAACCCACAGAATCCTCAAAAATATTATAAAAGATTCAAAATGAAATCAGTGAAAACGTGTTTTTTTGTTGCATTTGCATTATTTTTTTATTTTAATTAAGTTTTTGTACATAAAAAGGAGATTTTACGTAAAAGTCATAGGTTCCTTTGCTCACCTCATCTTTATTTGATCATTTTTTCTAATAAACCCACAGAATCCTCAAAAATATTATATAAGATTCTAAAAGAAATCAGTGAAAACCTGTTTTTTTGTTGCATTTGCATTATTTTTTTATTTTAATTAAGTTTTTGTACATAAAAAAGAGTTTTGACTTAGAAATCTTAGGTTCCTTTGCTCACCTCAACTTTATTTGATCATTTTTTCTAATAAACCCACAGAATCTTCGAAAATATTACAATAGATTTCAAATGAAATCAGTAAAAACCTATTTTTTTGTTGCATTTGCATTGATTTTTTATTTTAAGTAGGTTTTTCGAGAATAAAATGGGGTTTTGTCGTAAAAATCTTAGGTTTATTTGCTCACCTCAAATTTATTTTAAGGTTTTTTCTAATAAACCCACAGAATCTACAAAAATATTACAACAGATTCCACAAGAAATCAGTGAAAACCTGTTTTTTTGTTGCATTTGCATTACTTTCTTAATTTAAGTAAGTTTTTGTTTATATAAAGGGGTTTTGTCATAAAAATCTTAGGTTCCTTCGCTCACCTCAAGTTTATTTGACTATTTTTCCTAATAAACCTACAGAGTCAACAAAAACATTTTAAAAGATTCCTAAAGAAAACAGTGAAAACCTGTTTTTTGAATTTTTTTAAGAGAATTACTCATTTTCACAAAAAAGTTTATCGACATAAAATATTCTTTGAGCTAAAAAACATAGGTATACCTGGTTGTTTTTAATTAAATTAAACATTTTCTTTAATTAACCCACAAAATGTACAAAAAAATTACAAAAGATTCCAAAAGAAATCAGTGAAAACCTGTTTTTTTGTTGCATTTGCATTATTTTCATACGTTAAGAAAGTTTTTGTACATGAAAAGGTGATTTGTTGAAAAAACTTAGGTTCCTTTGCTCACCTTAAGTTAATTTGACCATTTTTTCTATTAAACCCTCAGAATCTACAAAAGTAATAATAAAGGATCCCAAAGAAATCAGTGAAAACCTGTGTTTTTGTTGCATTTGCATTATTATCTTATTTTAAGTAAGTTTTTGAACAGAAAAAAGAGTTTTGACGTAAAAATCTTAGGTTCCTTTGCTCACCTCAAGTTTCTTTGACCATTTTTTCTAATAAACCCACAGAATCCTCAAAAATATTATAAAAGATTTAAAAAGAAATCAGTGAAAACGTGTTTTTTTGTTGCATTTGCATTATTTTTTTATTTTAATTAAGTTTTTGTACATAAAAAGGAGATTTGACGTAAAAGTCTTAGGTTCCTTTGCTCACCTCAACTTTATTTGATCATTTTTTCTAATAAACTCACAGAATCTTCGAAAATATTACAATAGATTTCAAATGAAATCAGTAAAAACCTATTTTTTTGTTGCATTTGCATTGATTTTTTATTTTAAGTAGGTTTTTCTAGAATAAAATGGGGTTTTGTCGTAAAAATCTTAGGTTTATTTGCTCACCTGAAATTTATTTTAAGGTTTTTTCTAATAAACCCACAGAATCTACAAAAATATTACAAAATATTCCACAAGAAATCAGTGAAAACCTGTTTTTTTGTTGCATTTGCATTACTTTCCTAATTTAAGTAAGTTTTTGTTTATATAAAGGGGTTTTGTCATAAAAATTTTAGGTTCCTTTGCTCTTCTCAAGTTTATTTGACTATTGTTCCTAATAAACCTACAGAATCTACAAAAACATTGTAAAAGATTCCTAAAGAAAACAGTGAAAACCTGTTATTTGAATTTTTTAAGAGAATTACTCATTTTCACAAAGAAGTTTATTGACATAAAATATTCTTTGAGCTAAAAAACATAGGTATACCTGGTTGTTTTTAATTAAATTAAACATTATTTTAAATTAACCCACAAAATGTACAAAAATATTACAAAAGATTCCAAAAAAATCAGTGAAAACCTGTTTTTTTGTTGCATTTGCATTATTTTCATACGTTAAAAAAGTTTTTGTACATAAAAAGGTGATTTGTTGAAAAAACTTAGGTTCCTTTGCTCACCTTAAGTTAATTTGACCATTTTTTCTATTAAACCCTCAGAATCTACAAAAGTAATAATAAAGGATCCCAAAGAAATCAGTGAAAACCTGTGTTTTTGTTGCATTTGCATTATTATCTTATTTTAAGTAAGTTTTTGAACAGAAAAAAGAGTTTTGACGTAAAAATCTTAGGTTCCTTTGCTCACCTCAAGTTTCTTTGACCATTTTTTCTAATAAACCCACAGAATCCTCAAAAATATTATAAAAGATTCAAAAAGAAATCAGTGAAAACGTGTTTTTTTGTTGCATTTGCATTATTTTTTTATTTTAATTAAGTTTTTGTACATAAAAAGGAGATTTGACGTAAAAGTCTTAGGTTCCTTTGCTCACCTCAACTTTATTTGATCATTTTTTCTAATAAACCCACAGAATCTTCGAAAATATTACAATAGATTTCAAATGAAATCAGTAAAAACCTTTTTTTTTGTTGCATTTGCATTGATTTTTTATTTTAAGTAGGTTTTTCTAGAATAAAATGGGGTTTTGTCGTAAAAATCTTAGGTTTATTTGCTCACCTGAAATTTATTTTAAGGTTTTTTCTAATAAACCCACAGAATCTACAAAAATATTACAAAAGATTCCACAAGAAATCAGTGAAAACCTGTTTTTTTGTTGCATTTGCATTACTTTCCTAATTTAAGTAAGTTTTTGTTTATATAAAGGGGTTTTGTCATAAAAATCTTAGGTTCCTTTGCTCTTCTCAAGTTTATTTGACTATTGTTCCTAATAAACCTACAGAATCTACAAAAACATTGTAAAAGATTCCTAAAGAAAACAGTGAAAACCTGTTATTTGAATTTTTTTAAGAGAATTACTCATTTTCACAAAGAAGTTTATTGACATAAAATATTCTTTGAGCTAAAAAACATAGGTATACCTGGTTGTTTTTAATCAAATTAAACATTATTTTAAATTAACCCACAAAATGTACAAAAATATTACAAAAGATTCCAAAAAAATCAGTGAAAACCTGTTTTTTTGTTGCATTTGCATTATTTTCATACGTTAAAAAAGTTTTTGTACATAAAAAGGTGATTTGTTGAAAAAACTTAGGTTCCTTTGCTCACCTTAAGTTAATTTGACCATTTTTTCTATTAAACCCTCAGAATCTACAAAAATAATAATAAAGGATCCCAAAGAAATCAGTGAAATCCTGTGTTTTTGTTGCATTTGCATTATTATCTTATTTTAAGTAAGTTTTTGAACAGAAAAAAGAGTTTTGACGTAAAAATCTTAGGTTCCTTTGCTCACCTCAAGTTTCTTTGACCATTTTTTCTAATAAACCCACAGAATCCTCAAAAATATTATAAAAGATTCAAAAAGAAATCAGTAAAAACCTGTTTTTTTGTTGCATTTGCATTATTTTTTTATTTTAATTAAGTTTTGTACATAAAAAGGAGATTTGACGTAAAAGTCTAAGGTTCCTTTGCTCACCTCACCTTTATTTGATCATTTTTTCTAATAAACCCACAGAATCTTCGAAAATATTACAATAGATTTCAAATGAAATCAGTAAAAACCTATTTTTTTGTTGCATTTGCATTGATTTTTTATTTTAAGTAGGTTTTTCTAGAATAAAATGTGGTTTTGTCGTAAAAATCTTAGGTTTATTTGCTCACCTCAAATTTATTTTAAGGTTTTTTCTAATAAACCCACAGAATCTACAAAAATATTACAAAATATTCCACAAGAAATCAGTGAAAACCTGTTTTTTTGTTGCATTTGCATTACTTTCTTCATTTAAGTAAGTTTTTGTTTATATAAAGGGGTTTTTGTCATAAAAATCTTAGGTTCCTTTGCTCTTCTCAAGTTTATTTGGTTATTGTTCTTAATAAACCTACAGAATCTACAAAAACATTTTAAAAGATTCCTAAAGAAAACAGTGAAAACCTGTTTTTTGAATATTTTTAGGAGATTTACTTATTTTCACAAAAAAGTTTATCGACATAAAATATTCTTTGAGCTAAAAAACATAGGTATACCTAGTTGTTTTTAATTAAATTAAACATTTTCTTTAATTAACCCACAAAATGTACAAAAATATTACAAAAGATTCCAAAAGAAATCAGTGAAAACCTTTTTTTTTGTTGCATTTGTATAATTTTCATACGTTAAGAAAGTTTTTGTACATAAAAAGGTGATTTGTTGAAAAAACTTAGGTTCCTTTGCTCACCTTAAGTTAATTTGACCATTTTTTCTATTAAACCCTCAGAATCTACAAAAATAATACAAAAGGATCACAAAGAAATTAGTGAAAACCTGTGTTTTTGTTGCATTTGCATTATTTTCTTATTTTAAGTAAGTTTTTGAACAGAAAAAAGAGTTTTGACGTAAAAATCTTAGGTTCCTTTGCTCACCTCAAGTTTCTTTGACCATTTTTTCCTAATAAACCCACAAAATGCTCAAGAATATTATAAAAGATTCAAAAAGAAATCAGTAAAAACCTGTTTTTTTGTTGCATTTGCATTATTTTTTTATTTTAATTAAGTTTTTGTACATAAAAAGGAGTTTTGACGTAAAAATCTTAGGTTCCTTTGCTCACCTCACTTTTATTTGATCATTTTTTCTAATAAACCCACAGAATCTTCAAAAATATTACAATATATTCCAAAAGAAATCAGTAAAAACCTATTTTTTTGTTGCATTTGCATTGATTTCTTATTTTAAGTAGGTTTTTATACAATAAAAAGGGGTTTTGTCGTAAAAATCTTAGGTTTATTTGCTCACCTCAAATTTATTTTAAGGTTTTTTCTGATAAACCCACAGAATCTACAAAAATATTAGAAAAGATTCCACAAGAAATCAGTGAAAACCTGTTTTTTTGTTGCATTTGCATTACTTTCTTAATTTAAGTAAGTTTTTGTTTATATAAAGGGGTTTTGTCATAAAAATCTTAGGTTCCTTTGCTCACCTCAAGTTTATTTGACTATTGTTCCTAATAAACCAACAGAATCTACAAAAACGTTTTAAAAGATTCCTAAAGAAAACAGTGAAAACCTGTTTTTTGAATTTTTTTAAGAGAATTACTCATTTTCACAAAAAAGTTTATCGACATAAAATAATCTTTGGGCTAAAAAACATAGGTATACCTGGTTGTTTTTAATTAAATTAAACATTTTCTTCAATTAACCCACAAAATGTACAAAAATATTACAAAAGATTCCAAAAAAAAAAAGTGAAAACCTGTTTTTTTGTTGCATTTGTATTATTTTCATACGTTAAGAAAGTTTTTGTACATAAAAAGGTGATTTGTTTAAAAAACTTAGGTTCCTTTGCTCACCTTAAGTTAATTTGACCATTTTTTCTATTAAACTCTCAGAATCTACAAAAATAATACAAAAGGATCACAAAGAAATTAGTGAAAACCTGTGTTTTTGTTGCATTTGCATTATTTTCTTATTTTAAGTAAGTTTTTGAACAGAAAAAAGAGTTTTGACGTAAAAATCTTAGGTTCCTTTGCTCACCTCAAGTTTCTTTGACCATTTTTTCTAATAAACCCACAGAATGCTCAAGAATATTATAAAAGATTCAAAAAGAAATCAGTTAAAACCTGTTTTTTTGTTGCATTTGCATTATTTTTTTATTTTAATTAAATTTTTGTGCATAAAAAGGAGTTTTGACGTAAAAATCTTAGGTTCCCTTGCTCACCTCACCTTTATTTGATCATTTTTTCTAATAAACCCACAGAATTATCAAAAATATTACAATATATTCCAAAAGAAATCAGTAAAAACCTATTTTTTTGTTGCATTTGCATTGATTTCTTATTTTAAGTAGGTTTTTATACAATAAAAAGAGGTTTTGTCGTAAAAATCTTAAGTTTATTTGCTCACCTCAAATTTATTTTAAGGTTTTTTCTAATAAACCCACAGAATCTACAAAAATATTACAACAGATTCCACAAGAAATCAGTGAAAACCTGTTTTTTTGTTGCATTTGCATTACTCTCTTAATTTAAGTAAGTTTTTGTTTATATAAAGGGGTTTTGTCATAAAAATCTTAGGTTCCTTTGCGCTTCTCAAGTTTATTTGACTATTTTCCTAGAAAACCTACAGAATCTACAAAAACATTTTAAAAGATTCCTAAAGAAAACAGTGAAAACCTGTTTTTTGAATTTTTTTAAGAGAATTACTCATTTTCACAAAAAAGTTTATCGACATAAAATAACCTTTGGGCTAAAAAACATAGGTATACCTGGTTGTTTTTAATTCAATTAAACATTTTCTTCAATTAACCCACAAAATGTACAAAAATATTACAAAAGATTCCAAAAGAAATCAGTGAAAACCTGTTTTTTTGTTGCATTTGTATTATTTTCATACGTTAAGAAAGTTTTTGTACATATAAAGGTGATTTGTTTAAAAAACTTAGGTTCCTTTGCTCACCTTAAGTTAATTTGACCATTTTTTCTATTAAACTCTCAGAATCTACAAAAATAATACAAAAGGATCACAAAGAAATTAGTGAAAACCTGTGTTTTTGTTGCATTTGCATTATTTTCTTATTTTAAGTAAGTTTTTGAACAGAAAAAAGAGTTTTGACGTAAAAATCTTAGGTTCCTTTGCTCACCTCAAGTTTCTTTGACCATTTTTTCTAATAAACCCACAGAATGCTCAAGAATATTATAAAAGATTCAAAAAGAAATCAGTTAAAACCTGTTTTTTTGTTGCATTTGCATTATTTTTTTATTTTAATTAAATTTTTGTGCATAAAAAGGAGTTTTGACGTAAAAATCTTAGGTTCCTTTGCTCACCTCACCTTTATTTGATCATTTTTTCTAATAAACCCACAGAATTTTCAAAAATATTACAATATATTCCAAAATAAATCAGTAAAAACCTATTTTTTTGTTGCATTTGCATTGATTTCTTATTTTAAGTAGGTTTTTATACAATAAAAAGAGGTTTTGTCGTAAAAATCTTAAGTTTATTTGCTCACCTCAAATTTATTTTAAGGTTTTTTCTAATAAACCCACAGAATCTACAAAAATATTACAACAGATTCCACAAGAAATCAGTGAAAACCTGTTTTTTTGTTGCATTTGCATTACTCTCTTAATTTAAGTAAGTTTTTGTTTATATAAAGGGGTTTTGTCATAAAAATCTTAGGTTCCTTTGCTCACCTCAAGTTTATTTGACTATTGTTCCTAATAAACCTACAGAATCTACAAAAACATTTTAAAAGATTCCTAAAGAAAACAGTGAAAACCTGTTTTTTGAATTTTTTTAAGAGAATTACTCATTTTCACAAAAAAGTTTATCGACATAAAATAACCTTTGGGCTAAAAAACATAGGTATACCTGGTTGTTTTTAATTAAATTAAACATTTTCTTTAATTAACCCACAAAATGTACAAAAAAATTACAAAAGATTCCAAAAGAAATCAGTGAAAACCTGTTTTTTTGTTGCATTTGCATTATTTTCATACGTTAAGAAAGTTTTTGTACATGAAAAGGTGATTTGTTGAAAAAACTTAGGTTCCTTTGCTCACCTTAAGTTAATTTGACCATTTTTTCTATTAAACCCTCAGAATCTACAAAAATAATAATAAAGGATCCCAAAGAAATCAGTGAAAACCTGTGTTTTTGTTGCATTTGCATTATTATCTTATTTTAAGTAAGTTTTTGAACAGAAAAAAGAGTTTTGACGTAAAAATCTTAGGTTCCTTTGCTCACCTCAAGTTTCTTTGACCATTTTTTCTAATAAACCCACAGAATCCTCAAAAATATTATAAAAGATTCAAAAAGAAATCAGTGAAAACGTGTTTTTTTGTTGCATTTGCATTATTTTTTTATTTTAATTAAGTTTTTGTACATAAAAAGGAGATTTGACGTAAAAGTCTTAGGTTCATTTGCTCACCTCAACTTTATTTGATCATTTTTTCTAATAAACCGACAGAATCTTCGAAAATATTACAATAGATTTCAAATGAAATCAGTAAAAACCTATTTTTTTGTTGCATTTGCATTGATTTTTTATTTTAAGTAGGTTTTTCTAGAATAAAATGGGGTTTTGTCGTAAAAATCTTAGGTTTATATGCTCACCTCAAATTTATTTTAAGGTTTTTTCTAATAAACCCACAGAATCTACAAAAATATTACAAAAGATTCCACAAGAAATCAGTGAAAACCTGTTTTTTTGTTGCATTTGCATTACTTTCCTAATTTAAGTAAGTTTTTGTTTATATAAAGGGGTTTTGTCATAAAAATCTTAGGTTCCTTTGCTCTTCTCAAGTTTATTTGACTATTGTTCCTAATAAACCTACAGAATCTACAAAAACATTTTAAAAGATTCCTAAAGAAAACAGTGAAAACCTGTTATTTGAATTTTTTTAAGAGAATTACTCATTTTCACAAAGAAGTTTATTGACATAAAATATTCTTTGAGCTAAAAAACATAGGTATACCTGGTTGTTTTTAATTAAATTAAACATTATTTTAAATTAACCCACAAAATGTACAAAAATATTACAAAAGATTCCAAAAAAATCAGTGAAAACCTGTTTTTTTGTTGCATTTGCATTATTTTCATACGTTAAAAAAGTTTTTGTACATAAAAAGGTGATTTGTTGAAAAAACTTAGGTTCCTTTGCTCACCTTAAGTTAATTTGACCATTTTTTCTATTAAACCCTCAGAATCTACAAAAATAATAATAAAGGATCCCAAAGAAATCAGTGAAATCCTGTGTTTTTGTTGCATTTGCATTATTATCTTATTTTAAGTAAGTTTTTGAACAGAAAAAAGAGTTTTGACGTAAAAATCTTAGGTTCCTTTGCTCACCTCAAGTTTCTTTGACCATTTTTTCTAATAAACCCACAGAATCCTCAAAAATATTATAAAAGATTCCAAAAGAAATCAGTAAAAACCTATTTTTTTGTTGCATTTGCATTGATTTCTTATTTAAAGTAGGTTTTTATACAATAAAAAGAGGTTTTGTCGTAAAAGTCTTAAGTTTATTTGCTCACCTCAAATTTATTTTAAGGTTTTTTCTAATAAACCCACAGAATCTACAAAAATATTACAACAGATTCCACAAGAAATCAGTGAAAACCTGTTTTTTTGTTGCATTTGCATTACTTTCTTAATTTAAGTAAGTTTTTGTTTATATAAAGGGGTTTTGTCATAAAAATCTTAGGTTCCTTCGCTCACCTTAAGTTTATTTGACTATTTTTCGTAATAAACCTACAAAGTTAACAAAAACATTTTAAAAGATTCCTAAAGAAAACAGTGAAAACCTGTGTTTTGAATTTTTTTAAGAGAATTACTCATTTTCACAAAAAAGTTTATCGACATAAAATATTCTTTGAGCTAAAAAACATAGGTATACCTGGTTGTTTTTAATTAAATTAAACATTTTCTTTAATTAACCCACAAAATGTACAAAAAAATTACAAAAGATTCCAAAAGAAATCAGTGAAAACCTGTTTTTTTGTTGCATTTGCATTATTTTCATACGTTAAGAAAGTTTTTGTACATGAAAAGGTGATTTGTTGAAAAAACTTAGGTTCCTTTGCTCACCTTAAGTTAATTTGACCATTTTTTCTATTAAACCCTCAGAATCTACAAAAATAATAATAAAGGATCCCAAAGAAATCAGTGAAAACCTGTGTTTTTGTTGCATTTGCATTATTATCTTATTTTAAGTAAGTTTTTGAACAGAAAAAAGAGTTTTGACGTAAAAATCTTAGGTTCCTTTGCTCACCTCAAGTTTCTTTGACCATTTTTTCTAATAAACCCACAGAATCCTCAAAAATATTATAAAAGATTCAAAAAGAAATCAGTGAAAACGTGTTTTTTTGTTGCATTTGCATTATTTTTTTATTTTAATTAAGTTTTTGTACATAAAAAGGAGATTTGACGTAAAAGTCTTAGGTTCCTTTGCTCACCTCAACTTTATTTGATCATTTTTTCTAATAAACCGACAGAATCTTCGAAAATATTACAATAGATTTCAAATGAAATCAGTAAAAACCTATTTTTTTGTTGCATTTGCATTGATTTTTTATTTTAAGTAGGTTTTTATACAATAAAAAGGGGTTTTGTCGTAAAAATCTTAGGTTTATTTGCTCACCTCAAATTTATTTTAAGGTTTTTTCTGATAAACCCACAGAATCTACAAAAATATTAGAAAAGATTCCACAAGAAATCAGTGAAAACCTGTTTTTTTGTTGCATTTGCATTACTTTCTTAATTTAAGTAAGTTTTTGTTTATATAAAGGGGTTTTGTCATAAAAATCTTAGGTTCCTTTGCTCACCTCAAGTTTATTTGACTATTGTTCTTAATAAACCTACAGAATCTACAAAAACATTTTAAAAGATTCCTAAAGTAAACAGTGAAAACCTGTTTTTTGAATTTTTTTAAGAGATTTACTTATTTTCACAAAAAAGTTTATCGACATAAAATATTCTTTGAGCTAAAAAACATAGGTATACCTGGTTGTTTTTAATTAAATTAAACATTTTCTTTAATTAACCCACAAAATGGACAAAAATATTACAAAAGATTCCAAAAGAAATCAGTGAAAACCTTTTTTTTTGTTGCATTTGTATAATTTTCATACGTTAAGAAAGTTTTTGTACATAAAAAGGTGATTTGTTGAAAAAACTTAGGTTCCTTTGCTCACCTTAAGTTAATTTGACCATTTTTTCTATTAAACCCTCAGAATCTACAAAAATAATACAAAAGGATCACAAAGAAATTAGTGAAAACCTGTGTTTTTGTTGCATTTGCATTATTTTCTTATTTTAAGTAAGTTTTTGAACAGAAAAAAGAGTTTTGACGTAAAAATCTTAGGTTCCTTTGCTCACCTCAAGTTTCTTTGACCATTTTTTCCTAATAAACCCACAAAATGCTCAAGAATATTATAAAAGATTCAAAAAGAAATCAGTAAAAACCTGTTTTTTTGTTGCATTTGCATTATTTTTTTATTTTAGTTAAGTTTTTGTACATAAAAAGGAGTTTTTACGTAAAAATCTTAGGTTCCTTTGCTCACCTCACTTTTATTTGATCATTTTTTCTAATAAACCCACAGAATCTTCAAAAATATTACAATATATTCCAAAAGAAATCAGTAAAAACCTATTTTTTTGTTGCATTTGCATTGATTTCTTATTTTAAGTAGGTTTTTATACAATAAAAAGGGGTTTTGTCGTAAAAATCTTAGGTTTATTTGCTCACCTCAAATTTATTTTAAGGTTTTTTCTGATAAACCCACAGAATCTACAAAAATATTAGAAAAGATTCCACAAGAAATCAGTGAAAACCTGTTTTTTTGTTGCATTTGCATTACTTTCTTAATTTAAGTAAGTTTTTGTTTATATAAAGGGGTTTTGTCATAAAAATCTTAGGTTCCTATGCTCACCTCAAGTTTATTTGACTATTGTTCCTAATAAACCTACAGAATCTACAAAAACGTTTTAAAAGATTCCTCAAGAAAACAGTGAAAACCTGTTTTTTGAATTTTTTTAAGAGAATTACTCATTTTCACAAAAAAGTTTATCGACATAAAATAATCTTTGGGCTAAAAAACATAGGTATACCTGGTTGTTTTTAATTCAATTAAACATTTTCTTCAATTAACCCACAAAATGTACAAAAATATTACAAAAGATTCCAAAAGAAATCAGTGAAAACCTGTTTTTTTGTTGCATTTGCATTATTTTCATACGTTAAGAAAGTTTTTGTACATAAAAAGGTGATTTGTTGAAAAAACTTAGGTTCCTTTGCTCACCTTAAGTTAATTTGACCATTTTTTCAATTAAACTCTCAGAATCTACAAAAATAATACAAAAGGATCACAAAGAAATTAGTGAAAACCTGTGTTTTTGTTGCATTTGCATTATTTTCTTATTTTAAGTAAGTTTTTGAACAGAAAAAAGAGTTTTGACGTAAAAATCTTAGGTTCCTTTGCTCACCTCAAGTTTCTTTGACCATTTTTCCTAATAAACCCACAGAATGCTCAAGAATATTATAAAAGATTCAAAAAGAAATCAGTTAAAACCTGTTTTTTTGTTGCATTTGCATTATTTTTTTATTTTAATTAAATTTTTGTGCATAAAAAGGAGTTTTGACGTAAAAATCTTAGGTTCCTTTGCTCACCTCACCTTTATTTGATCATTTTTTCTAATAAACCCACAGAATTTTCAAAAATATTACAATATATTCCAAAAGAAATCAGTAAAAACCTATTTTTTTGTTGCATTTGCATTGATTTCTTATTTTAAGTAGGTTTTTATACAATAAAAAGAGGTTTTGTCGTAAAAATCTTAGGTTTATTTGCTCACCTCAAATTTATTTTAAGGTTTTTTCTATTAAACCCACAGAATCTACAAAAATATTACAAAAGATTCCACAAGAAATCAGTGAAAACCTGTTTTTTTGTTGCATTTGCATTACTTACTTAATTTAAGAAAGTTTTTGTTTATATAAAGGGGTTTTGTCATAAAAATCTTAGGTTCCTTTGCGCTTCTCAAGTTTATTTGACTATTTTCCTAATAAACCTACAGAATCTACAAAAACATTTTAAAAGATTCCTAAAGAAAACAGTGAAAACCTGTTTTTTGAATTTTTTTAAGAGAATTACTCATTTTCACAAAAAAGTTTATCGACATAAAATAACCTTTGGGCTAAAAAACATAGGTATACCTGGTTGTTTTTAATTCAATTAAACATTTTCTTCAATTAACCCACAAAATGTACAAAAATATTACAAAAGATTCCAAAAGAAATCAGTGAAAACCTGTTTTTTTGTTGCATTTGTATTATTTTCATACGTTAAGAAAGTTTTTGTACATATAAAGGTGATTTGTTTAAAAAACTTAGGTTCCTTTGCTCACCTTAAGTTAATTTGACCATTTTTTCTATTAAACTCTCAGAATCTACAAAAATAATACAAAAGGATCACAAAGAAATTAGTGAAAACCTGTGTTTTTGTTGCATTTGCATTATTTTCTTATTTTAAGTAAGTTTTTGAACAGAAAAAAGAGTTTTGACGTAAAAATCTTAGGTTCCTTTGCTCACCTCAAGTTTCTTTGACCATTTTTTCTAATAAACCCACAGAATGCTCAAGAATATTATAAAAGATTCAAAAAGAAATCAGTTAAAACCTGTTTTTTTGTTGCATTTGCATTATTTTTTTATTTTAATTAAATTTTTGTGCATAAAAAGGAGTTTTGACGTAAAAATCTTAGGTTCCTTTGCTCACCTCACCTTTATTTGATCATTTTTTCTAATAAACCCACAGAATTTTCAAAAATATTACAATATATTCCAAAATAAATCAGTAAAAACCTATTTTTTTGTTGCATTTGCATTGATTTCTTATTTTAAGTAGGTTTTTATACAATAAAAAGAGGTTTTGTCGTAAAAATCTTAAGTTTATTTGCTCACCTCAAATTTATTTTAAGGTTTTTTCTAATAAACCCACAGAATCTACAAAAATATTACAACAGATTCCACAAGAAATCAGTGAAAACCTGTTTTTTTGTTGCATTTGCATTACTCTCTTAATTTAAGTAAGTTTTTGTTTATATAAAGGGGTTTTGTCATAAAAATCTTAGGTTCCTTTGCTCACCTCAAGTTTATTTGACTATTGTTCCTAATAAACCTACAGAATCTACAAAAACATTTTAAAAGATTCCTAAAGAAAACAGTGAAAACCTGTTTTTTGAATTTTTTTAAGAGAATTACTGATTTTCACAAAAAAGTTTATCGACATAAAATAACCTTTGGGCTAAAAAACATAGGTATACCTGGTTGTTTTTAATTAAATTAAACATTTTCTTTAATTAACCCACAAAATGTACAAAAAAATTACAAAAGATTCCAAAAGAAATCAGTGAAAACCTGTTTTTTTGTTGCATTTGCATTATTTTCATACGTTAAGAAAGTTTTTGTACATGAAAAGGTGATTTGTTGAAAAAACTTAGGTTCCTTTGCTCACCTTAAGTTAATTTGACCATTTTTTCTATTAAACCCTCAGAATCTACAAAAATAATAATAAAGGATCCCAAAGAAATCAGTGAAAACCTGTGTTTTTGTTGCATTTGCATTATTATCTTATTTTAAGTAAGTTTTTGAACAGAAAAAAGAGTTTTGACGTAAAAATCTTAGGTTCCTTTGCTCACCTCAAGTTTCTTTGACCATTTTTTCTAATAAACCCACAGAATCCTCAAAAATATTATAAAAGATTCAAAAAGAAATCAGTGAAAACGTGTTTTTTTGTTGCATTTGCATTATTTTTTTATTTTAATTAAGTTTTTGTACATAAAAAGGAGATTTGACGTAAAAGTCTTAGGTTCATTTGCTCACCTCAACTTTATTTGATCATTTTTTCTAATAAACCGACAGAATCTTCGAAAATATTACAATAGATTTCAAATGAAATCAGTAAAAACCTATTTTTTTGTTGCATTTGCATTGATTTTTTATTTTAAGTAGGTTTTTCTAGAATAAAATGGGGTTTTGTCGTAAAAATCTTAGGTTTATATGCTCACCTCAAATTTATTTTAAGGTTTTTTCTAATAAACCCACAGAATCTACAAAAATATTACAAAAGATTCCACAAGAAATCAGTGAAAACCTGTTTTTTTGTTGCATTTGCATTACTTTCCTAATTTAAGTAAGTTTTTGTTTATATAAAGGGGTTTTGTCATAAAAATCTTAGGTTCCTTTGCTCTTCTCAAGTTTATTTGACTATTGTTCCTAATAAACCTACAGAATCTACAAAAACATTATAAAAGATTCCTAAAGAAAACAGTGAAAACCTGTTATTTGAATTTTTTTAAGAGAATTACTCATTTTCACAAAGAAGTTTATTGACATAAAATATTCTTTGAGCTAAAAAACATAGGTATACCTGGTTGTTTTTAATTAAATTAAACATTATTTTAAATTAACCCACAAAATGTACAAAAATATTACAAAAGATTCCAAAAAAATCAGTGAAAACCTGTTTTTTTGTTGCATTTGCATTATTTTCATACGTTAAAAAAGTTTTTGTACATAAAAAGGTGATTTGTTGAAAAAACTTAGGTTCCTTTGCTCACCTTAAGTTAATTTGACCATTTTTTCTATTAAACCCTCAGAATCTACAAAAATAATAATAAAGGATCCCAAAGAAATCAGTGAAATCCTGTGTTTTTGTTGCATTTGCATTATTATCTTATTTTAAGTAAGTTTTTGAACAGAAAAAAGAGTTTTGACGTAAAAATCTTAGGTTCCTTTGCTCACCTCAAGTTTCTTTGACCATTTTTTCTAATAAACCCACAGAATCCTCAAAAATATTATAAAAGATTCCAAAAGAAATCAGTAAAAACCTATTTTTTTGTTGCATTTGCATTGATTTCTTATTTAAAGTAGGTTTTTATACAATAAAAAGAGGTTTTGTCGTAAAAGTCTTAAGTTTATTTGCTCACCTCAAATTTATTTTAAGGTTTTTTCTAATAAACCCACAGAATCTACAAAAATATTACAACAGATTCCACAAGAAATCAGTGAAAACCTGTTTTTTTGTTGCATTTGCATTACTTTCTTAATTTAAGTAAGTTTTTGTTTATATAAAGGGGTTTTGTCATAAAAATCTTAGGTTCCTTCGCTCACCTTAAGTTTATTTGACTATTTTTCGTAATAAACCTACAAAGTTAACAAAAACATTTTAAAAGATTCCTAAAGAAAACAGTGAAAACCTGTGTTTTGAATTTTTTTAAGAGAATTACTCATTTTCACAAAAAAGTTTATCGACATAAAATATTCTTTGAGCTAAAAAACATAGGTATACCTGGTTGTTTTTAATTAAATTAAACATTTTCTTTAATTAACCCACAAAATGTACAAAAAAATTACAAAAGATTCCAAAAGAAATCAGTGAAAACCTGTTTTTTTGTTGCATTTGCATTATTTTCATACGTTAAGAAAGTTTTTGTACATGAAAAGGTGATTTGTTGAAAAAACTTAGGTTCCTTTGCTCACCTTAAGTTAATTTGACCATTTTTTCTATTAAACCCTCAGAATCTACAAAAATAATAATAAAGGATCCCAAAGAAATCAGTGAAAACCTGTGTTTTTGTTGCATTTGCATTATTATCTTATTTTAAGTAAGTTTTTGAACAGAAAAAAGAGTTTTGACGTAAAAATCTTAGGTTCCTTTGCTCACCTCAAGTTTCTTTGACCATTTTTTCTAATAAACCCACAGAATCCTCAAAAATATTATAAAAGATTCAAAAAGAAATCAGTGAAAACGTGTTTTTTTGTTGCATTTGCATTATTTTTTTATTTTAATTAAGTTTTTGTACATAAAAAGGAGATTTGACGTAAAAGTCTTAGGTTCCTTTGCTCACCTCAACTTTATTTGATCATTTTTTCTAATAAACCGACAGAATCTTCGAAAATATTACAATAGATTTCAAATGAAATCAGTAAAAACCTATTTTTTTGTTGCATTTGCATTGATTTTTTATTTTAAGTAGGTTTTTATACAATAAAAAGGGGTTTTGTCGTAAAAATCTTAGGTTTATTTGCTCACCTCAAATTTATTTTAAGGTTTTTTCTGATAAACCCACAGAATCTACAAAAATATTAGAAAAGATTCCACAAGAAATCAGTGAAAACCTGTTTTTTTGTTGCATTTGCATTACTTTCTTAATTTAAGTAAGTTTTTGTTTATATAAAGGGGTTTTGTCATAAAAATCTTAGGTTCCTTTGCTCACCTCAAGTTTATTTGACTATTGTTCTTAATAAACCTACAGAATCTACAAAAACATTTTAAAAGATTCCTAAAGTAAACAGTGAAAACCTGTTTTTTGAATTTTTTTAAGAGATTTACTTATTTTCACAAAAAAGTTTATCGACATAAAATATTCTTTGAGCTAAAAAACATAGGTATACCTGGTTGTTTTTAATTAAATTAAACATTTTCTTTAATTAACCCACAAAATGGACAAAAATATTACAAAAGATTCCAAAAGAAATCAGTGAAAACCTTTTTTTTTGTTGCATTTGTATAATTTTCATACGTTAAGAAAGTTTTTGTACATAAAAAGGTGATTTGTTGAAAAAACTTAGGTTCCTTTGCTCACCTTAAGTTAATTTGACCATTTTTTCTATTAAACCCTCAGAATCTACAAAAATAATACAAAAGGATCACAAAGAAATTAGTGAAAACCTGTGTTTTTGTTGCATTTGCATTATTTTCTTATTTTAAGTAAGTTTTTGAACAGAAAAAAGAGTTTTGACGTAAAAATCTTAGGTTCCTTTGCTCACCTCAAGTTTCTTTGACCATTTTTTCCTAATAAACCCACAAAATGCTCAAGAATATTATAAAAGATTCAAAAAGAAATCAGTAAAAACCTGTTTTTTTGTTGCATTTGCATTATTTTTTTATTTTAGTTAAGTTTTTGTACATAAAAAGGAGTTTTGACGTAAAAATCTTAGGTTCCTTTGCTCACCTCACTTTTATTTGATCATTTTTTCTAATAAACCCACAGAATCTTCAAAAATATTACAATATATTCCAAAAGAAATCAGTAAAAACCTATTTTTTTGTTGCATTTGCATTGATTTCTTATTTTAAGTAGGTTTTTATACAATAAAAAGGGGTTTTGTCGTAAAAATCTTAGGTTTATTTGCTCACCTCAAATTTATTTTAAGGTTTTTTCTGATAAACCCACAGAATCTACAAAAATATTAGAAAAGATTCCACAAGAAATCAGTGAAAACCTGTTTTTTTGTTGCATTTGCATTACTTTCTTAATTTAAGTAAGTTTTTGTTTATATAAAGGGGTTTTGTCATAAAAATCTTAGGTTCCTATGCTCACCTCAAGTTTATTTGACTATTGTTCCTAATAAACCTACAGAATCTACAAAAACGTTTTAAAAGATTCCTCAAGAAAACAGTGAAAACCTGTTTTTTGAATTTTTTTAAGAGAATTACTCATTTTCACAAAAAAGTTTATCGACATAAAATAATCTTTGGGCTAAAAAACATAGGTATACCTGGTTGTTTTTAATTCAATTAAACATTTTCTTCAATTAACCCACAAAATGTACAAAAATATTACAAAAGATTCCAAAAGAAATCAGTGAAAACCTGTTTTTTTGTTGCATTTGCATTATTTTCATACGTTAAGAAAGTTTTTGTACATAAAAAGGTGATTTGTTGAAAAAACTTAGGTTCCTTTGCTCACCTTAAGTTAATTTGACCATTTTTTCAATTAAACTCTCAGAATCTACAAAAATAATACAAAAGGATCACAAAGAAATTAGTGAAAACCTGTGTTTTTGTTGCATTTGCATTATTTTCTTATTTTAAGTAAGTTTTTGAACAGAAAAAAGAGTTTTGACGTAAAAATCTTAGGTTCCTTTGCTCACCTCAAGTTTCTTTGACCATTTTTCCTAATAAACCCACAGAATGCTCAAGAATATTATAAAAGATTCAAAAAGAAATCAGTTAAAACCTGTTTTTTTGTTGCATTTGCATTATTTTTTTATTTTAATTAAATTTTTGTGCATAAAAAGGAGTTTTGACGTAAAAATCTTAGGTTCCTTTGCTCACCTCACCTTTATTTGATCATTTTTTCTAATAAACCCACAGAATTTTCAAAAATATTACAATATATTCCAAAAGAAATCAGTAAAAACCTATTTTTTTGTTGCATTTGCATTGATTTCTTATTTTAAGTAGGTTTTTATACAATAAAAAGAGGTTTTGTCGTAAAAATCTTAGGTTTATTTGCTCACCTCAAATTTATTTTAAGGTTTTTTCTATTAAACCCACAGAATCTACAAAAATATTACAAAAGATTCCACAAGAAATCAGTGAAAACCTGTTTTTTTGTTGCATTTGCATTACTTACTTAATTTAAGAAAGTTTTTGTTTATATAAAGGGGTTTTGTCATAAAAATCTTAGGTTCCTTTGCGCTTCTCAAGTTTATTTGACTATTTTCCTAATAAACCTACAGAATCTACAAAAACATTTTAAAAGATTCCTAAAGAAAACAGTGAAAACCTGTTTTTTGAATTTTTTTAAGAGAATTACTCATTTTCACAAAAAAGTTTATCGACATAAAATAATCTTTGGGCTAAAAAACATAGGTATACCTGGTTGTTTTTAATTCAATTAAACATTTTTTTCAATTAACCCACAAAATGTACAAAAATATTACAAAAGATTCCAAAAGAAATCAGTGAAAACCTGTTTTTTTGTTGCATTTGCATTATTTTCATACGTTAAGAAAGTTTTTGTACATAAAAAGGTGATTTGTTGAAAAAACTTAGGTTCCTTTGCTCACCTTAAGTTAATTTGACCATTTTTTCTATTAAACTCTCAGAATCTACAAAAATAATACAAAAGGATCACAAAGAAATTAGTGAAAACCTGTGTTTTTGTTGCATTTGCATTATTTTCTTATTTTAAGTAAGTTTTTGAACAGAAAAAAAAGTTTTGACGTAAAAATCTTAGGTTCCTTTGCTCACCTCAAGTTTCTTTGACCATTTTTTCTAATAAACCCACAGAATGCTCAAGAATATTATAAAAGATTCAAAAAGAAATCAGTTAAAACCTGTTTTTTTGTTGCATTTGCATTATTTTTTTATTTTAATTAAATTTTTGTGCATAAAAAGGAGTTTTGACGTAAAAATCTTAGGTTCCTTTGCTCACCTCACCTTTATTTGATTATTTTTTCTAATAAACCCACAGAATCTTCAAAAATATTACAAGATATTCCAAAAGAAATCAGTAAAAACCTATTTTTTTGTTGCATTTGCATTGATTTCTTATTTTAAGTAGGTTTTTGTACAATAAAAAGAGGTTTTGTCGTAAAAATCTTAGGTTTATTTGCTCACCTCAAATTTATTTTAAGGTTTTTTTTATTAAACCCAAAAATCTACAAAAATATTACAAAAGATTCCACAAGAAATCAGTGAAAACCTGTTTTTTTGTTGCATTTGCATTACTTTCTTAATTTAAGAAAGTTTTTGTTTATATAAAGGGGTTTTGTCATAAAAATCTTAGGTTCCTTTGCTCACCTCAAGTTTATTTGACTATTGTTCCTAATAAACCTACAGAATCTACAAAAACATTTTAAAAGATTCCTAAAGAAAACAGTGAAAACCTGTTTTTTGAATTTTTTTAAGAGAATTACTCATTTTCACAAAAAAGTTTATCGACATAAAATATTCTTTGGGCTAAAAAACATAGGTATACCTGGTTGTTTTTAATTAAATTAAACATTTTCTTTAATTAACCCACAAAATGTACAAAAAAATTACAAAAGATTCCAAAAGAAATCAGTGAAAACCTGTTTTTTTGTTGCATTTGCATTATTTTCATACGTTAAGAAAGTTTTGTACATAAAAAGGTGATTTGTTGAAAAAACTTAGGTTCCTTTGCTCACCTTAAGTTAATTTGACCATTTTTTCTATTAAACTCTCAGAATCTACAAAAATAATACAAAAGGATCACAAAGAAATCAGTGAAAACCTGTGTTTTTGTTGCATTTGCATTATTTTCTTATTTTAAGTAAGTTTTTGAACAGAAAAAAGAGTTTTGACGTAAAAATCTTAGGTTCCTTTGCTCACCTCAAGTTTCTTTGACCATTTTTTCTAATAAACCCACAGAATGCTCCAGAATATTATAAAAGATTCAAAAAGAAATCAGTTAAAACCTGTTTTTTTGTTGCATTTGCATTATTTTTTTATTTTAATTAAATTTTTGTGCATAAAAAGGAGTTTTGACGTAAAAATCTTAGGTTCCTTTGCTCACCTCACCTTTATTTGATCATTTTTTCTAATAAACCCACAGAATCTTCAAAAATATTACAATAGATTCCAAAAGAAATGAGTAAAAACCTATTTTTTTGTTGCATTTGCATTGATTTCTTATTTTAAGTAGGTTTTCATACAATAAAAAGGGGTTTTGTCGTAAAAATCTTAGGTTTATTTGCTCACCTCGAATTTATTTGAAGGTTTTTTCTAATAAACCCACAGAATCTACAAAAATATTACAAAAGATTCCACAAGAAATAAGTGAAAACCTGTTTTTTTGTTGCATTTGCATTACTTACTTAATTTTAGAAAGTTTTTGTTTATATAAAGGGGTTTTGTCATAAAAATCTTAGGTTCCTTTGCTCACCTCAAGTTTATTTGACTATTGTTCCTAATAAACCTACAGAATCTACAAAAACATTTTAAAAGATTCCTAAAGAAAACAGTGAAAACCTGTTTTTTGAATTTTTTTAAGAGATTTACTTATTTTCACAAAAAAGTTCATCGACATAAAATAATCTTTGGGCTAAAAAACATAGGTATACCTGGTTGTTTTTAATTCAATTAAACATTTTCTTCAATTAACCCACAAAATGTACAAAAATATTACAAAAGATTCCAAAAGAAATCAGTGAAAACCTGTTTTTTTGTTGCATTTGCATTATTTTCATACGTTAAGAAAGTTTTTGTACATAAAAAGGTGATTTGTTGAAAAAACTTTGGTTCCTTTGCTCACCTTAAGTTAATTTGACCATTTTTTCTATTAAACTCTCAGAATCTACAAAAATAATACAAAAGGATCACAAAGAAATTAGTGAAAACCTGTGTTTTTGTTGCATTTGCATTATTTTCTTATTTTAAGTAAGTTTTTGAACAGAAAAAAGAGTTTTGACGTAAAAATCTTAGGTTCCTTTGCTCACCTCAAGTTTCTTTGACAATTTTTTCTAATAAACCCACAGAATGCTCAAGAATATTATAAAAGATTCAAAAAGAAATCAGTTAAAACCTGTTTTTTTGTTGCATTTGCATTATTTTTTTATTTTAATTAAATTTTTGTGCATAAAAAGGAGTTTTGACGTAAAAATCTTAGGTTCCTTTGCTCACCTCACCTTTATTTGATCATTTTTTTTAATAAACCCACAGAATTTTCAAAAATATTACAATATATTCCAAAAGAAATCAGTAAAAACCTATTTTTTTGTTGCATTTGCATTGATTTCTTATTTTAAGTAGGATTTTATACAATAAAAAGAGGTTTTGTCGTAAAAATCTTAGGTTTATTTGCTCACCTCAAATTTATTTTAAGGTTTTTTCTATTAAACCCACAGAATCTACAAAAATATTACAAAAGATTCCACAAGAAATCAGTGAAAACCTGTTTTTTTGTTGCATTTGCATTACTTTCTTAATTTAAGAAAGTTTTTGTTTATATAAAGGGGTTTTGTCATAAAAATCTTAGGTTCCTTTGCGCTTCTCAAGTTTATTTGACTATTTTTCTAATAAACCTACAGAATCTACAAAAACATTTTAAAAGATTCCTAAAGAAAACAGTGAAAACCTGTTTTTTGAATTTTTTTAAGAGAATTACTCATTTTCACAAAAAAGTTTATCGACATAAAATATTCTTTGAGCTAAAAAACATAGGTATACCTGGTTGTTTTTAATTAAATTAAACATTTTCTTTAATTAACCCACAAAATGTACAAAAAAATTACAAAAGATTTCAAAAGAAATCAGTGAAAACCTGTTTTTTTGTTGCATTTGCATTATTTTCATACGTTAAGAAAGTTTTGTACATAAAAAGGTGATTTGTTGAAAAAACTTTGGTTCCTTTGCTCACCTTAAGTTAATTTGACCATTTTTTCTATTAAACTCTCAGAATCTACAAAAATAATACAAAAGGATCACAAAGAAATTAGTGAAAACCTGTGTTTTTGTTGCATTTGCATTATTTTCTTATTTTAAGTAAGTTTTTGAACAGAAAAAAGAGTTTTGACGTAAAAATCTTAGGTTCCTTTGCTCACCTCAAGTTTCTTTGACCATTTTTTCTAATAAACCCATAGAATGCTCAAGAATATTATAAAAGATTCAAAATGAAATCAGTTAAAACCTGTTTTTTTGTTGCAATTGCATTATTTTTTTATTTTAATTAAATTTTTGTGCATAAAAAGGAGTTTTGACGTAAAAATCTTAGGTTCCTTTGCTCACCTCACCTTTATTTGATCATTTTTTTTAATAAACCCACAGAATTTTCAAAAATATTACAATATATTCCAAAAGAAATCAGTAAAAACCTATTTTTTTGTTGCATTTGCATTGATTTCTTATTTTAAGTAGGTTTTTATACAATAAAAAGAGGTTTTGTCGTAAAAATCTTAGGTTTATTTGCTCACCTCAAATTTATTTTAAGGTTTTTTCTATTAAACCCACAGAATCTACAAAAATATTACAAAAGATTCCACAAGAAATCAGTGAAAACCTGTTTTTTTGTTGCATTTGCATTACTTACTTAATTTAAGAAAGTTTTTGTTTATATAAAGGGGTTTTGTCATAAAAATCTTAGGTTCCTTTGCGCTTCTCAAGTTTATTTGACTATTTTTCTAATAAACCTACAGAATCTACAAAAACATTTTAAAAGATTCCTAAAGAAAACAGTGAAAACCTGTTTTTTGAATTTTTTTAAGAGAATTACTCATTTTCACAAAGAAGTTTATTGACATAAAATATTCTTTGAGCTAAAAAACATAGGTATACCTGGTTGTTTTTAATTAAATTAAACATTTTCTTTAATTAACCCACAAAATGTACAAAAAAATTACAAAAGATTTCAAAAGAAATCAGTGAAAACCTGTTTTTTTGTTGCATTTGCATTATTTTCATACGTTAAGAAAGTTTTGTACATAAAAAGGTGATTTGTTGAAAAAACTTAGGTTCCTTTGCTCACCTTAAGTTAATTTGACCATTTTTTCTATTAAACTCTCTGAATCTACAAAAATAATACAAAAGGATCACAAAGAAATTAGTGAAAACCTGTGTTTTTGTTGCATTTGCATTATTTTCTTATTTTACTGAGTTTTTGAGTAAGTTTTTTTGAGTAAGTTTTTGAACAGAAAAAAAAGTTTTGACGTAAAAATCTTAGGTTCCTTTGCTCACCTCAAGTTTCTTTGACCATTTTTTCTAATAAACCCACAGAATGCTCAAGAATATTATGAAAGATTCAAAAAGAAATCAGTTAAAACCTGTTTTTTTGTTGCATTTGCATTATTTTTTTATTTTAATTAAATATTTGTGCATAAAAAGGAGTTTTGACGTAAAAATCTTAGGTTCCTTTGCTCACCTCACCTTTATTTGATTATTTTTTCTAATAAACCCACAGAATCTTTAAAAATATTACAAGATATTCCAAAAGACATCAGTAAAAACCTATTTTTTTGTTGCATTTGCATTGATTTCTTATTTTAAGTAGGTTTTTATACAATAAAAAGAGGTTTTGTCGTAAAAATCTTAGGTTTATTTGCTCACCTCAAATTTATTTGAAGGTATTTTTTATTAAACCCACAGAATCTACAAAAATATTACAAAAGATTCCACAAGAAATCAGTGAAAACCTGTTTTTTTGTTGCATTTGCATTACTTTCTTAATTTAAGAAAGTTTTTGTTTATATAAAGGGGTTTTGTCATAAAAATCTTAGGTTCCTTTGCTCACCTCAAGTTTATTTGACTATTGTTCCTAATAAACCTACAGAATCTACAAAAACATTTTAAAAGATTCCTAAAGAAAACAGTGAAAACCTGTTTTTTGAATTTTTTTAAGAGAATTACTCATTTTCACAAAAAAGTTTATCGACATAAAATATTCTTTGGGCTAAAAAACATAGGTATACCTGGTTGTTTTTAATTAAATTAAACATTTTCTTTAATTAACCCACAAAATGTACAAAAAAATTACAAAAGATTCCAAAAGAAATCAGTGAAAACCTGTTTTTTTGTTGCATTTGCATTATTTTCATACGTTAAGAAAGTTTTGTACATAAAAAGGTGATTTGTTGAAAAAACTTAGGTTCCTTTGCTCACCTTAAGTTAATTTGACCATTTTTTCTATTAAACTCTCAGAATCTACAAAAATAATACAAAAGGATCACAAAGAAATCAGTGAAAACCTGTGTTTTTGTTGCATTTGCATTATTTTCTCATTTTAAGTAAGTTTTTGAACAGAAAAAAGAGTTTTGACGTAAAAATCTTAGGTTCCTTTGCTTACCTCAAGTTTCTTTGACCATTTTTTCTAATAAACCCACAGAATGCTCAAGAATATTATAAAAGATTCAAAAAGAAATCAGTGAAAACCTGTTTTTTTGTTGCATTTGCATTATTTTTTTATTTTACTTAAATTTTCGTGCATAAAAAGGAGTTTTGACGTAAAAATCTTAGGTTCCTTTGCTCACCTCACCTTTATTTGATCATTTTATCTAATAAACCCACAGAATTTTCAAAAATATTACAATATATTCCAAAAGAAATCAGTAAAAACCTATTTTTTTGTTGCATTTGCATTGATTTCTTATTTTAAGTAGGTTTTTATACAATAAAAAGAGGTTTTGTCGTAAAAATCTTAGGTTTATTTGCTCACCTCAAATTTATTTTAAGGGCTTTTCTATAAAACTCACAGAATCTACAAAAATATTACAAAAGATTCCACAAGAAATCAGTGAAAACCTGTTTTTTTGTTGCATTTGCATTACTTTCTTAATTTAAGAAAGTTTTTGTTTATATAAAGGGGTTTTGTCATAAAAATCTTAGGTTCCTTTGCTCACCTCAAGTTCATTTGACTATTGTTCCTAATAAACCTACAGAATCTACAAAAACATTTTAAAAGATTCCTAAAGAAAACAGTGAAAACCTGTTTTTTGAATTTTTTTAAGAGAATTACTCATTTTCACAAAAAAGTTTATCGACATAAAATATTCTTTGGGCTAAAAAACATAGGTATACCTGGTTGTTTTTAATTAAATTAAACATTTTCTTTAATTAACCCACAAAATGTACAAAAAAATTACAAAAGATTCCAAAAGAAATCAGTGAAAACCTGTTTTTTTGTTGCATTTGCATTATTTTCATACGTTAAGAAAGTTTTGTACATAAGAAGGTGATTTGTTGAAAAAACTTAGGTTCCTTTGCTCACCTTAAGTTAATTTGACCATTTTTTCTATGAAACTCTCAGAATCTACAAAAATAATACAAAAGGATCACAAAGAAATTAGTGAAAACCTGTGTTTTTGTTGCATTTGCATTATTTTCTTTTTTTAAGTAAGTTTTTGAACAGAAAAAAGAGTTTTGACGTAAAAATCTTAGGTTCCTTTGCTTACCTCAAGTTTCTTTGACCATTTTTTCTAATAAACCCACAGAATGCTCAAGAATATTATAAAAGATTCAAAAAGAAATCAGTTAAAACCTGTTTTTTTGTTGCATTTGCATTATTTTTTTATTTTACTTAAATTTTCGTGCATAAAAAGGAGTTTTGACGTAAAAATCTTAGGTTCCTTTGCTCACCTCACCTTTATTTGATCATTTTATCTAATAAACCCACAGAATTTTCAAAAATATTACAATATATTCCAAAAGAAATCAGTAAAAACCTATTTTTTTGTTGCATTTGCATTGATTTCTTATTTTAAGTAGGTTTTTATACAATAAAAAGAGGTTTTGTCGTAAAAATCTTAGGTTTATTTGCTCACCTCAAATTTATTTTAAGGGCTTTTCTATTAAACTCACAGAATCTACAAAAATATTACAAAAGATTCCACAAGAAATCAGTGAAAACCTGTTTTTTTGTTGCATTTGCATTACTTTCTTAATTTAAGAAAGTTTTTGTTTATATAAAGGGGTTTTGTCATAAAAATCTTAGGTTCCTTTGCTCACCTCAAGTTTATTTGACTATTGTTCCTAATAAACCTACAGAATCTACAAAAACATTTTAAAAGATTCCTAAAGAAAACAGTGAAAACCTGTTTTTTGAATTTTTTTAAGAGAATTACTCATTTTCACAAAAAAGTTTATCGACATAAAATATTCTTTGGGCTAAAAAACATAGGTATACCTGGTTGTTTTTAATTAAATTAAACATTTTCTTTAATTAACCCACAAAATGTACAAAAAAATTACAAAAGATTCCAAAAGAAATCAGTGAAAACCTGTTTTTTTGTTGCATTTGCATTATTTTCATACGTTAAGAAAGTTTTGTACATAAGAAGGTGATTTGTTGAAAAAACTTAGGTTCCTTTGCTCACCTTAAGTTAATTTGACCATTTTTTCTATGAAACTCTCAGAATCTACAAAAATAATACAAAAGGATCACAAAGAAATTAGTGAAAACCTGTGTTTTTGTTGCATTTGCATTATTTTCTTTTTTTAAGTAAGTTTTTGAACAGAAAAAAGAGTTTTGACGTAAAAATCTTAGGTTCGTTTGCTCACCTCAAGTTTCTTTGACCATTTTTTCTAATAAACCCACAGAATGCTCAAGAATATTATAAAAGATTCAAAAAGAAATCAGTTAAAACCTGTTTTTTTGTTGCATTTGCATTATTTTTTTATTTTACTTAAATTTTCGTGCATAAAAAGGAGTTTTGACGTAAAAATCTTAGGTTCCTTTGCTCACCTCACCTTTATTTGATCATTTTATCTAATAAACCCACAGAATTTTCAAAAATATTACAATATATTCCAAAAGAAATCAGTAAAAACCTATTTTTTTGTTGCATTTGCATTGATTTCTTATTTTAAATAGGTTTTTATACAATAAAAAGAGGTTTTGTCGTAAAAATCTTAGGTTTATTTGCTCACCTCAAATTTATTTTAAGGTTTTTTCTATTAAACCCACAGAATCTACAAAAATATTACAAAAGATTCCACAAGAAATCAGTGAAAACCTGTTTTTTTGTTGCATTTGCATTACTTTCTTAATTTAAGAAAGTTTTTGTTTATATAAAGGGGTTTTGTCATAAAAATCTTAGGTTCCTTTGCTCACCTCAAGTTTATTTGACTATTGTTCCTAATAAACCTACAGAATCTACAAAAACATTTTAAAAGATTCCTAAAGAAAACAGTGAAAACCTGTTTTTTGAATTTTTTTAAGAGATTTACTTATTTTCACAAAAAAGTTTATCGACATAAAATATTCTTTGGGCTAAAAAACATAGGTATACCTGGTTGTTTTTAATTAAATTAAACATTTTCTTCAATTAACCCACAAAATGTACAAAAATATTACAAAAGATTCCAAAAGAAATCAGTGAAAACCTGTTTTTTTGTTGCATTTGCATTATTTTCAAATGTTAAGAACGTTTTTGTACATAAAAAGGTGATTTGTTGAAAAAACTTAGGTTCATTTGCTCACCTTAAGTTAATTTGACCATTTTTTCTATTAAACTCTCAGAATCTACAAAAATAATACAAAAGGATCACAAAGAAATCAGTGAAAACCTGTGTTTTTGTTGCATTTGCATTATTTTCTCATTTTAAGTAAGTTTTTGAACAGAAAAAAGAGTTTTAACGTACAAATCTTAGGTTCCTTTGCTCATCTCAAGTTTCTTTGACCATTTTTTCTAATAAACCCACAGAATGCTCAAGAATATTATATAAGATTCAAAAAGAAATCAGTGAAAACCTGTTTTTTTGTTGCATTTGCATTATTTTTTCATTTTAATTAAATTTTTGTGCATAAAAAGGAGTTTTGACGTAAAAAACTTAGGCTCCTTTGCTCACCTCACCTTTATTTGATCATTTTTTCTAATAAACCCACAGAATCTTCAAAAATATTACAATAGATTCCAAAAGAAATGAGTAAAAACCTATTTTTTTGTTGCATTTGCATTGATTTCTTATTTTAAGTAGGTTTTCATACAATAAAAAGGGGTTTTGTCGTAAAAATCTTAGGTTTATTTGCTCACCTCGAATTTATTTGAAGGTTTTTTCTAATAAACCCACAGAATCTACAAAAATATTACAAAAGATTCCACAAGAAATAAGTGAAAACCTGTTTTTTTGTTGCATTTGCATTACTTACTTAATTTAAGAAAGTTTTTGTTTATATAAAGGGGTTTTGTCATAAAAATCTTAGGTTCCTTTGCGCTTCTCAAGTTTATTTGACTATTTTCCTAATAAACCTGCAGAATCTACAAAAACATTTTAAAAGATTCCTAAAGAAAACAGTGAAAACCTGTTTTTTGAATTTTTTCAAGAGAATTACTCATTTTCACAAAAAAGTTTATCGACATAAAATATTCTTTAAGCTAAAAAACATAGGTATACCTGGTTGTTTTTAATTAAATTAAACATTTTCTTTAATTAACCCACAAAATGTACAAAAAAATTACAAAAGACTCCAAAAGAAATCAGTGAAAACCTGTTTTTTTGTTGCATTTGCATTATTTTCATACGTTAAGAAAGTTTTGTACATAAAAAGGTGATTTGTTGAAAAAACTTAGGTTCCTTTGCTCACCTTAAGTTAATTTGACCATTTTTTCTATTAAACTCTCAGAATCTACAAAAATAATACAAAAGGATCACAAAGAAATTAGTGAAAACCTGTGTTTTTGTTGCATTTGCATTATTTTCTTATTTTAAGTAAGTTTTTGAACAGAAAAAAGAGTTTTGACGTAAAAATCTTAGGTTCCTTTGCTCACCTCAAGTTTCTTTGACCATTTTTTCTAATAAACCCACAGAATGCTCAAGAATATTATAAAAGATTCAAAAAGAAATCAGTGAAAACCTGTTTTTTTGTTGCATTTGCATTATTTTTTTATTTTAATTAAATTTTTGTGCATAAAAAGGAGTTTTGACGTAAAAATCTTAGGTTCCTTTGCTCACCTCACCTTTATTTGATCATTTTTTCTAATAAACCCACAGAATCTTCAAAAATATTACAATATATTCCAAAAGAAATCAGTAAAAACCTATTTTTGTTGCATTTGCATTGATTTCTTATTTTAAGTAGGTTTTTATACAATAAAAAGAGGTTTTGTCGTAAAAATCTTAGGTTTATTTGCTCACCTCAAATTTATTTTAAGGTTTTTTCTATTAAACTCACAGAATCTACAAAAATATTACAAAAGATTCCACAAGAAATCAGTGAAAACCTGTTTTTTTGTTGCATTTGCATTACTTTCTTAATTTAAGAAAGTTTTTGCTTATATAAAGGGGTTTTGTCATAAAAATCTTAGGTTCCTTTGCTCACCTCAAGTTTATTTGACTATTGTTCCTAATAAACCTACAGAATCTACAAAAACATTTTAAAAGATTCCTAAAGAAAACAGTGAAAACCTGTGTTTTGAATTTTTTTAAGAGATTTACTCATTTTCACAAAAAAGTTTATCGACATAAAATATTCTTTGAGCTAAAAAACATAGGTATACCTGGTTGTTTTTAATTAAATTAAACATTTTTTTTAATTAACCCACAAAATGTACAAAAAAATTACAAAAGATTCCAAAAGAAATCAGTGAAAACCTGTTTTTTTGTTGCATTTGCATTATTTTCATACGTTAAGAAAGTTTTGTACATAAAAAGGTGATTTGTTGAAAAAACTTAGGTTCCTTTGCTCACCTTAAGTTAATTTGACCATTTTTTCTATTAAACTCTCAGAATCTACAAAAATAATACAAAAGGATCACAAAGAAATTAGTGAAAACCTGTGTTTTTGTTGCATTTGCATTATTTTCTTTTTTTAAGTAAGTTTTTGAACAGAAAAAAGAGTTTTGACGTAAAAATCTTAGGTTCCTTTGCTCACCTCAAGTTTCTTTGATAATTTTTTCTAAAAAACCCACAGAATGCTTAAGAATATTATAAAAGATTCAAAAAGAACTCAGTGAAAACCTGTTTTTTTGTTGCATTTGCATTATTTTTTTATTTTAATTAAATTTTTGTGCATAAAAAGGAGTTTTGACGTAAAAATCTTAGGTTCCTTTGCTCACCTCAACTTTATTTGATCATTTTTTCTAATAAACCCACATAATCTTTAAAAATATTATAATAGATTCCAAAAGAAATCAGTAAAAACCTATTTTTTTGTTGCATTTGCATTGAATTCTTATTTTAAGTAGGTTTTTCTACAATAAAAAGGGGTTTTGACGTAAAAATCTTAGGTTTATTTGCTCACCTCAAATTTATTTGAAAGTTTTTTCTAATAAACCCACAGAATCTACAAAAATATTACAAAAGTTTCCACAAGAAATCAGTGAAAACCTGTTTTTTTGTTGCATTTGCATTACTTTCTTAATTTAAGTTAGTTTTTGTTTATATAAAGGGGTTTTGTCATAAAAATCTTAGGTTCCTTTGCTCTTCTCAAGTTTATTTGACTATTGTTCCTAATAAACCTACAGAATCTACAAAAACATTTTAAAAGATTCCTAAAAAAAACAGTGAAAACCTGTTTTTTGAAATTTTTTAAGAGATTTACTTATTTTCACAAAAAAGTTTATCGACATAAAATATTCTTTGGGCTAAAAAACATAGGTATACCTGGTTCTTTTTAATTAAATTAAACATTTTCTTCAATTAACCCACAAAATGTACAAAAATATTACAAAAGATTCCAAAAGAAATCAGTGAAAACCTGTTTTTATGTTGCATTTGCATTATTTTCATATGTTAAGAAAGTTTTTGTACATATAAAGGTGATTTGTTGATAAAACTTAGGTTCCTTTGCTCACCTTAAGTTAATTTGACCATTTTTTCTATTAAACTTTCAGAATCTACAAAAATAATACAAAAGGATCACAAAGAAATCAGTGAAAACCTGTGTTTTTGTTGCATTTGCATTATTTTCTTATTTTAAGTAAGTTTTTGAACAGAAAAAAGAGTTTTAACATAAAAATCTTAGGTTCCTTTGCTCACCTCAAGTTTCTTTGACCATTTTTTCTAATAAACCCACAGAATGCTCAAGAATATTATAAAAGATTCAAAAAGAAATCAGTAAAAACCTGTTTTTTTGTTGCATTTGCATTATTTTTTTAATTTAGTTAAGTTTTTGTACATAAAAAGGAGTTTTGACGTAAAAATCTTAGGTTCCTTTGCTTACCTGACCTTTATTTGATCATTTTTTTTTAATAAACCCACAAAATCTTCAAAAATATTACAATATATTCCAAAAGAAATCAGTAAAAACCTATTTTTTTGTTGCATTTGCATTGATTTCTTATTTTAAGTAGGTTTTTATACAATAAAAAGAGGTTTTGTCGTAAAAATCTTAGATTTATTTGCTCACCTCAAATTTATTTTAAGGTTTTTTCTATTAAACCCACAGAATCTACAAAAATATTACAAAAGATTCCACAAGAAATTAGTGAAAACCTGTTTTTTTGTTGCATTTGCATTACTTTCTTAATTTAAGAAAGTTTTTGTTTATATAAAGGGGTTTTGTCATAAAAATCTTAGGTTCCTTTGCTCACCTCAAGTTTCTTTGACCATTTTTTCTAATAAACCCACAGAATGCTCAAGAATATTTTAAAAGATTGAAAAAGAAATCAGTGAAAACCTGTTATTTTGTTGCATTTGCATTATTTTTTTATTTTAATTAAGTATTTGTACATATAAAGGAGTTTTGACGTAAAAATCTTAGGTTCCTTTGCTCACCTCAACTTTATTTGATCATTTTTTCTAGTAAACCCACATAATCTTTAAAAATATTATAATAGATTCCAAAAGAAATCAGTAAAAACCTATTTTTTTGATGCATTTGCATTGAATTCTTATTTTAAGTAGGTTTTTCTACAATAAAAAGGGGTTTTGTCGTAAAAATCTTAGGTTTATTTGCTCACCTCAAATTTATTTGAAAGTTTTTTCTAATAAACCCACAGAATCTACAAAAATATTACAAAAGATTCCACAAGAAATCAGTGAAAACCTGTTTTTTTGTTGCACTTGCATTACTTTCTTAATTTAAGAAAGTTTTTGTTTATATAAAGGGGTTTTGTCATAAATATCTTAGGTTCCTTTGCTCACCTCAAGTTTATTTGACTATTGTTCCTAATAAACCTACAGAATCTACAAAAACATTTTAAAAGATTCCTAAAGAAAACAGTTAAAACCTGTTTTTTAAATTTTTTAAGAGAATAACTCATTTTCACAAAAAAGTTTATCGACATAAAATATTCTTTGAGCTAAAAAACATAGATATACCTGGTTGTTTTGAATTCAATTAAACATTTTCTTCAATTAACCCACAAAATGTACAAAAATATTACAAAATATTCCAAAACAAAATCAGTAAAAACCTGTTTTTTTGTTGCATTTGCATTATTTTCATACGTTAAGAAATTTTTTGTACATAAAATGGTGATTTGTTGAAAAAACTTAGGTTCCTTTGCTCACCTTAAATAATTTTGACCATTTTTTCTATTAAACCCTCAGAATCTACAAAAATAATACAAAAGGATCCCAAAGAAATCAGTGAAAACCTGTGTTTTTGTTGCATTTGCATTATTTTCTTATATTAAGTAAGTTTTTGAACAGAAAAAAGAGTTTTGACGTAAAAATCTTAGGTTCCTTTGCTCACCTCAAGTTTCTTTGACCATTTTTTCTAATAAACCCACAGAATGCTCAAGAATATTTTAAAAGATTGAAAAAGAAATCAGTGAAAACCTGTTATTTTGTTGCATTTGCATTTTTTTTTTATTTTAATTAAGTATTTGTACATATAAAGGAGTTTTGACGTAAAAATCTTAGGTTCCTTTGCTCACCTCAACTTTATTTGATCATTTTTTCTAGTAAACCCACATAATCTTCAAAAATATTATAATAGATTCCAAAAGAAATCAGTAAAAACCTATTTTTTTGATGCATTTGCATTGAATTCTTATTTTAAGTAGGTTTTTCTACAATAAAAAGGGGTTTTGTCGTAAAAATCTTAGGTTTATTTGCTCACCTCAAATTTATTTGAAAGTTTTTTCTAATAAATCCACAGAATCTACAAAAATAATACAAAAGTTTCCACAAGAAATCAGTGAAAACCTGTTTTTTTGTTGCATTTGCATTACTTTCTTAATTTAAGAAAGTTTTTGTTTATATAAAGGGGTTTTGTCATAAAAATCTTAGGTTCCTTTGCTCACCTCAAGTTTATTTGACTATTGTTCCTAATAAACCTACAGAATCTACAAAAACATTTTAAAAGATTCCTAAAGAAAACAGTTAAAACCTGTTTTTTAAATTTTTTAAGAGAATAACTCATTTTCACAAAAAAGTTTATCGACATAAAATATTCTTTGAGCTAAAAAACATAGATATACCTGGTTGTTTTGAATTCAATTAAACATTTTCTTCAATTAACCCACAAAATGTACAAAAATATTACAAAAGAATCCAAAACAAAATCAGTAAAAACTTGTTTTTTTGTTGCATTTGCATTATTTTCATACGTTAAGAAATTTTTTGTACATAAAATGGTGATTTGTTGAAAAAACTTAGGTTCCTTTGCTCACCTTAAATAATTTTGACCATTTTTTCTATTAAACCCTCAGAATCTACAAAAATAATACAAAAGGATCCCAAAGAAATCAGTGAAAACCTGTGTTTTTGTTGCATTTGCATTATTTTCTTATATTAAGTAAGTTTTTGAACAGAAAAAAGAGTTTTGACGTAAAAATCTTAGGTTCCTTTGCTCACCTCAAGTTTCTTTGACCATTTTTTCTAATAAACCCACAGAATGCTCAAGAATATTATAAAAGATTGAAAAAGAAATCAGTGAAAACCTGTTATTTTGTTGCATTTGCATTATTTTTTTATTTTAATTAAGTATTTGTACATATAAAGGAGTTTTGACGTAAAAATCTTAGGTTCCTTTGCTCACCTCAACTTTATTTGATCATTTTTTCTAGTAAACCCACATAATCTTTAAAAATATTATAATAGATTCCAAAAGAAATCAGTAAAAACCTATTTTTTTGATGCATTTGCATTGAATTCTTATTTTAAGTAGGTTTTTCTACAATAAAAAGGGGTTTTGTCGTAAAAATCTTAGGTTTATTTGCTCACCTCAAATTTATTTGAAAGTTTTTTCTAATAAACCCACAGAATCTACAAAAATATTACAAAAGTTTCCACAAGAAATCAGTGAAAACCTGTTTTTTTGTTGCATTTGCATTACTTTCTTAATTTAAGTTAGTTTTTGTTTATATAAAGGGGTTTTGTCATAAAAATCTTAGGTTCCTTTGCTCTTCTCAAGTTTTTTTGACTATTGTTTCCAATAAACCTACAGAATCTACAAAAACATTTTAAAAGATTCCTAAAAAAAACAGTGAAAACCTGTTTTTTGAATTTTTTTAAGAGATTTACTTATTTTCACAAAAAAGTTTATCGACATAAAATATTCTTTGGGCTAAAAAACATAGGTATACCTGGTTGTTTTTAATTAAATTAAACATTTTCTTCATTTAACCCACAAAATGTACAAAAATATTACAAAAGATTCCAAAAGAAATCAGTGAAAACCTGTTTTTATGTTGCATTTGCATTATTTTCATATGTTAAGAAAGTTTTTGTACATAAAAAGGTGATTTGTTGATAAAACTTAGGTTCCTTTGCTCACCTTAAGTTAATTTGACCATTTTTTCTATTAAACTCTCAGAATCTACAAAAATAATACAAAAGGATCACAAAGAAATCAGTGAAAACCTGTGTTTTTGTTGCATTTGCATTATTTTCTTATTTTAAGTAAGTTTTTGAACAGAAAAAAGAGTTTTAACATAAAAATCTTAGGTTCCTTTGCTCACCTCAAGTTTCTTTGACCATTTTTTCTAATAAACCCACAGAATGCTCAAGAATATTATAAAAGATTCAAAAAGAAATCAGTAAAAACCTGTTTTTTTGTTGCATTTGCATTATTTTTTTAATTAAGTTAAGTTTTTGTACATAAAAAGGAGTTTTGACGTAAAAATCTTAGGTTCCTTTGCTTACCTGACCTTTATTTGATCATTTTTTTTTAAAAAACCCACAGAATCTTCAAAAATATTACAATATATTCCAAAAGGAATCAGTAAAAACCTATTTTTTTGTTGCATTTGCATTGATTTCTTTTTTTAAGTAGGTTTTTATACAATAAAAAGAGGTTTTGTCGTAAAAATCTTAGGTTTATTTGCTCACCTCAAATTTATTTTAAGGTTTTTTCTATTAAACCCACAGAATCTACAAAAATATTACAAAAGATTCCACAAGAAATCAGTGTAAACCTGTTTTTTTGTTGCATTTGCATTACTTTCTTAATTTAAGAAAGTTTTTGTTTATATAAAGGGGTTTTGTCATAAAAATCTTAGGTTCCTTTGCTCACCTCAAGTTTATTTGACTATTGTTCCTAATAAACCTACAGAATCTACAAAAACGTTTTAAAAGATTCCTAATGAAAACAGTGAAAACCTGTTTTTTGAATTTTTTTAAGAGATTTACTTATTTTCACAAAAAAGTTTATCGACATAAAGTATTCTTTGGGCTAAAAAACAGAGGTATACCTGGTTGTTTTTAATTAAATTAAACATTTTCTTCAATTAACCCACAAAATGTACAAAAATATTACAAAAGTTTCCAAAAGAAATCAGTGAAAACCTGTTTTTTTGTTGCATTTGCATTATTTTCAAATGTTAAGAAAGTTTTTGTACATAAAAAGGTGATTTGTTGAAAAAACTTAGGTTCCTTTGCTCACCTTAAGTTAATTTGATCATTTTTTCTATTAAACTCTCAGAATCTACAAAAATAATACAAAAGGATCACAAAGAAATCAGTGAAAACCTGTGTTTTTGTTGCATTTGCATTATTTTCTTATTTTAAGTAAGTTTTTGAACAGAAAAAAGAGTTTTAACGTAAAAATCTTAGGTTCCTTTGCTCATCCCAAGTTTCTTTGACCATTTTTTCTAATAAACCCACAGAATGCTCAAGAATATTATAAAAGATTCAAAAAGAAATCAGTAAAAACCTGTTTTTTTGTTGCATTTGCATTATTTTTTTAATTTAATTAAGTTTTTGTACATAAAAAGGAGTTTTGACGTAAAAATCTTAGGTTCCTTTGCTTACCTGACCTTTTTTTGATCATTTTTTCTTATAAACCCACAGAATCTTTAAAAATATTACAATAGATTCCAAAAGAAATGAGTAAAAACCTATTTTTTTGTTGCATTTGCATTAATTTCTTATTTTAAGTAGGTTTTTATACAATAAAAAGGGGTTTTGTGGTAAAAATCTTAGGTTTATTTGCTCACCTCGAATTTATTTGAAGGTTTTTTCTAATAAACCCACAGAATCTACAAAAATATTACAAAAGATTCCACAAGAATTAAGTGAAAACCTGTTTTTTTGTTGCATTTGCATTACTTACTTAATTTAAGAAAGTTTTTGTTTATATAAAGGGGTTTTGTCATAAAAATCTTAGGTTCCTTTGCGCTTCTCAAGTTTATTTGACTATTTTCCTAATAAACCTACAGAATCTACAAAAACATTTTAAAAGATTCCTAAAGAAAACAGTGAAAACCTGTTTTTTGAATTTTTTTAATTGAATTACTCATTTTCACAAAAAAGTTTATCGACATAAAGTATTCTTTGGGCTAAAAAACATAGGTATACCTGGTTGTTTTTAATTAAATTAAACATTTTCTTCAATTAACCCACAAAATGTACAAAAATATTACAAAAGATTCCAAAAGAAATCAGTGAAAACCTGTTTTTTTGTTGCATTTGCATTATTTTCAAATGTTAAGAAAGTTTTTGTACATAAAAAGGTGATTTGTTGAAAAAACTTAGGTTCCTTTGCTCACCTCAAGTTAATTTAACCATTTTTTCTATTAAACTCTCAGAATCTACAAAAATAATACAAAAGGATCACAAAGAAATTAGTGAAAACCTGTGTTTTTGTTGCATTTGCATTATTTTCTTATTTTAAGTAAGTTTTTGAACAGAAAAAAGAGTTTTAACGTAAAAATCTTAGGTTCCTTTGCTCACCTCAAGTTTCTTTGACCATTTTTTCTAATAAACCCACAGAATGCTCAAGAATATTATAAAAGATTCAAAAAGAAATCAGTAAAAACCTATTTTTTTGTTGCATTTGCATTGATTTCTTATTTTAAGTAGGTTTTTATACAATAAAAAGAGGTTTTGTCGTAAAAATCTTAGGTTTATTTGCTCACCTCAAATTTATTTTAAGGTTTTTTCTATTAAACCCACAGAATCTACAAAAATATTACAAAAGTTTCCACAAGAAATCAGTGAAAACCTGTTTTTTTGTTGCATTTGCATTACTTTCTTAATTTAAGAAAGTTTTTGTTTATATAAAGGGGTTTTGTCATAAAAATCTTAGGTTCCTTTGCTCACCTCAAGTTTATTTGACTATTGTTCCTAATAAACCTACAGAATCTACAAAAACATTTTAAAAGATTCCGAAAGAAAACAGTTAAAACCTGTTTTTTGAATTTTTTTAAGAGATTTCTTATTTTCACAAAAAAGTTTATCGACATAAAGTATTCTTTGGGCTAAAAAACATAGGTATACCTGGTTGTTTTTAATTAAATTGAACATTTTCTTCATTTAACCCACAAAATGTACAAAAATATTTCAAAAGATTCCAAAAGATTTCAGTGAAAACCTGTTTTTTTGTTGCATTTGCATTATTTTCAAATGTTAAGAAAGTTTTTGTACATAAAAAGGTGATTTGTTGAAAAAACTTAGGTTCCTTTGCTCACCTTAAGTTAATTTGACCATTTTTTCTATTAAACTCTCAGAATCTACAAAAATAATACAAAAGGATCACAAAGAAATCAGTGAAAACCTGTGTTTTTGTTGCATTTGCATTATTTTCTTATTTTAAGTAAGTTTTTGAACAGAAAAAAGAGTTTTAACGTAAAAATCTTAGGATCCTTTGCTCATCTCAAGTTTCTTTGACCATTTTTTCTAATAAACCCACAGAATGCTCAAGAATATTATAAAAGATTCAAAAAGAAATCAGTAAAAACCTGTTTTTTTGTTGCATTTGCATTATTTTTTTAATTTAGTTAAGTTTTTGTACATAAAAAGGAGTTTTGACGTAAAAATCTTAGGTTCCTTTGCTTACCTGACCTTTTTTTGATCATTTTTTCTTATAAACCCACAGAATCTTCAAAAATATTACAATAGATTCCAAAAGAAATCAGTAAAAACCTATTTTTTTGTTGCATTTGCATTGATTTCTTATTTTAAGTAGGTTTTTATACAATAAAAAGGGGTTTTGTCGTAAAAATCTTAGGTTTATTTGCTCACCTCGAATTTATTTGAAGGTTTTTTCTAATAAACCCACAGAATCTACAAAAATATTACAAAAGATTCCACAAGAATTAAGTGAAAACCTGTTTTTTTGTTGCATTTGCATTACTTTCTTAATTTAAGTAAGTTTTTGTTTATATAAAGGGGTTTTGACATAAAAATCTTAGGTTCCTTTGCTCTTCTCAAGTTTATCTGACTATTGTTCCTAATAAACCTACAGAATCTACAAAAACATTTTAAAAGATTCCTAAAGAAAACAGTTAAAACCTGTTTTTTAAATTTTTTTAAGAGAATAACTCATTTTCACAAAAAAGTTTATCGACATAAAATATTCTTTGAGCTAAAAAACATAAATATACCTGGTTGTTTTGAATTAGATTAAACATTTTCTTTAATTAACCCACAAAATGTACAAAAATATTACAAAAGATTCCAAAAGAAATCAGTGAAAGCCTGTTTTTTTGTTGCATTTGCATTATTTTCATACGTTAAGAAATTTTTTGTACATAAAATGGTGATTTGTTGAAAAAACTTAGGTTCCGTTGCTCACCTTAAATTATTTTGACCATTTTTTCTATTAAACCCTCAGAATCTACAAAAATAATACAAAAGGATCCGGAAGAAATCAGTGAAAACCTGTGTTTTTATTGCATTTGCATTATTTTCTTATTTTAAGTAAGTTTTTGAACAGAAAAAAGAGTTTTGACGTAAAAATCTTAGGATCCTTTGCTCACCTCAAGTTTCTTTGACCATTTTTTCTAATAAACCCACAGAATGCTCAAGAATATTATAAAAGATTTAAAAAGAAATCAGTGAAAACCTGTTATTTTGTTGCATTTGCATTATTTTTTTATTTTAATTAAGTTTTTGTACATAAAAAGGAGTTTTGACGTAAAAATCTTAGGTTCCTTTGCTCACCTCAACTTTATTTGATCATTTTTTTTAATAAACTCACAGAATTTTCAAAAATATTACAATAGATTCCAAAAGAAATCAGTAAAAACCTATTTTTTTGTTGCATTTGCATTGATTTCTTATTTTAAGTAGGTTTTTCTACAATAAAAAGGGGTTTTGTCGTAAAAATCTTAGGTTTATTTGCTCACCTCAAATTTATTTGAAAGTTTTTTCTAATAAACCCACAGAATCTACAAAAATATTACAAAAGATTCCACAAGAAATCAGTGAAAACCTGTTTTTTTGTTGCATTTGCATTACTTTCTTAATTTAAGTAAGTTTTTGTTTATATAAAGGGGTTTTGTCATAATAATCTTAGTTTCCTTTGCTCTTCTAAAGTTTATTTGACTATTGTTCCTAATAAACCTACAGAATCTACAAAAACATTTTAAAAGATTTCTAAAGAAAACAGTGAAAACCTGTTTTTTGAATTTTTTTAGGAGATTTACTTATTTTCACAAAAAAGTTTATCGACATAAAATATTCTTTGAGCTAAAAAACATAGGTATACCTGGTTGTTTTTAATTAAATTAAACATTTTTTTTAATTAACCTACAAAATGTACAGAAATATTACAAAAGATTCCAAAAGAAATCAGTGAAAACCTTTTTTTTTGTTGCATTTGCATTACTTTCATACGTTAAGAATGTTTTTATACATAAAAAGGTGATTTGTTGAAAAAACTTAGGTTCCTTTGCTCACCTTAAGTTAATTTGACCATTTTTTCTATTAAACCCTCAGAATCTACAAAAATAATACAAAAGGATCACAAAGAAATCAGTGAAAACCTGTGTTTTTGTTGCATTTGAATTATTTTCTTATTTTAAGTAAGTTTTTGAACAGAAAAAAGAGTTTTGACGTAAAAATCTTAGGATCCTTTGCTCACCTCAAGTTTCTTTGACCATTTTTTCTAATATACCCACAGAATGCTCAAGAATATTATAAAAGATTCGAAAAGAAATCAGTAAAAACCTGTTTTCTTGTTGCATTTGCATTATTTTTTTAATTTAGTTAAGTTTTTGTACATAAAAAGGAGTTTTGACGTAAAAATCTTAGGTTCCTTTGCTTACCTGACCTTTTTTTGATCATTTTTTTTTATAAACCCACAGAATCTTCAAAAATATTACAATAGATTCCAAAAGAAATGAGTAAAAACCTATTTTTTTGTTGCAATTGCATTGATTTCTTATTTTAAGTAGGTTTTTATACAATAAAAAGGGGTTTTGTCGTAAAAATCTTAGATTTATTTGCTCACCTCAAATTTATTTGAAGGATTTTTCTAATAAACCCACAGAATCTACAATAATATTACAAAAGATTCCAAAAGAAATCAGTGAAAACCTGTTTTTTTGTTGCATTTGCATTACTTTCTTAATTTAAGTAAGTTTTTGTTTATATAAAGGGGTTTTGACATAAAAATCTTAGGTTCCTTTGCTCTTCTCAAGTTTATCTGACTTTTGTTCCTAATAAACCTACAGAATCTACAAAAACATTTTAAAAGATTCCTAAAGAAAACAGTTAAAACCTGTTTTTTAAATTTTTTTAAGAGAATAACTCATTTTCACAAAAAAGTTTATCGACATAAAATATTCTTTGAGCTAAAAAACATAGATATACCTGGTTGTTTTGAATTAAATTAAACATTTTCTTCAATTAACCCACAAAATGTACAAAAATATTACAAAAGATTCCAAAACAAAATCAGTAAAAACCTGTTTTTTTGTTGCATTTGCATTATTTTCATACGTTAAGAAATTTTTTGTACATAAAAAGGTGATTTGTTGAAAAAACTTAGGTTCCGTTGCTCACCTTAAATTATTTTGACCATTTTTTCTATTAAACCCTCAGAATCTACAAAAATAATTTAAAAGGATCCCAAAGAAATCAGTGAAAACCTGTGTTTTTGTTGCATTTGCATTATTTTCTTATTTTAAGTAAGTTTTTGAACAGAAAAAAGAGTTTTGACGTAAAAATCTTAGGATCCTTTGCTCACCTCAAGTTTCTTTGACCATTTTTTCTAATAAACCCACAGAATGCTCAAGAATATTATAAAAGATTCAAAAAGAAATCAGTAAAAACCTGTTTTTTTGTTGCATTTGCATTATTTTTTTAATTTAGTTAAGTTTTTGTACATAAAAAGGAGTTTTGACGTAAAAATCTTAGGTTCCTTTGCTTACCTGACCTTTTTTTGATCATTTTTTTTTATAAACCCACAGAATCTTCAAAAATATTACAATAGATTCCAAAAGAAATGAGTAAAAACCTATTTTTTTGTTGCAATTGCATTAATTTCTTATTTTAAGTAGGTTTTTATACAATAAAAAGGGGTTTTGTCGTAAAAATCTTAGATTTATTTGCTCACCTCAAATTTATTTGAAGGATTTTTCTAATAAACCCACAGAATCTACAATAATATTACAAAAGATTCCAAAAGAAATCAGTGAAAACCTGTTTTTTTGTTGCATTTGCATTACCTTCTTAATTTAAGTAAGTTTTTGTTTATATAAAGGGGTTTTGACATAAAAATCTTAGGTTCCTTTGCTCTTCTCAAGTTTATCTGACTATTGTTCCTAATAAACCTACAGAATCTACTAAAACATTTTAAAAGATTCCTAAAGAAAACAGTTAAAACCTGTTTTTTAAATTTTTTTAAGAGAATAACTCATTTTCACAAAAAAGTTTATCGACATAAAATATTCTTTGAGCTAAAAAACATAAATATACCTGGTTGTTTTGAATTAGATTAAACATTTTCTTTAATTAACCCACAAAATGTACAAAAATATTACAAAAGATTCCAAAAGAAATCAGTGAAAACCTGTTTTTTTGTTGCATTTGCATTATTTTCATACGTTAAGAAATTTTTTGTACATAAAAAGGTGATTTGTTGAAAAAACTTAGGTTCCGTTGCTCACCTTAAATTATTTTGACCATTTTTTCTATTAAACCCTCAGAATCTACAAAAATAATACAAAAGGATCCGGAAGAAATCAGTGAAATTCTGTGTTTTTATTGCATTTGCATTATTTTCTTATTTTAAGTAAGTTTTTGAACAGAAAAAAGAGTTTTGTCGTAAAAATCTTAGGATCCTAGCTCACCTCAAGTTTCTTTGACCATTTTTTCTAATAAACCCACAGAATGCTCAAGAATATTATAAAAGATTCAAAAAGAAATCAGTGAAAACCTGTTATTTTGTTGCATTTGCATTATTTTTTTATTTTAATTAAGTTTTTGTACATGAAAAGGAGTTTTGACGTAAAAATCTTAGGTTCCTTTGCTCACCTCAACTTTATTTGATCATTTTTTTTAATAAACTCACAGAATTTTCAAAAATATTACAATAGATTCCAAAAGAAATCAGTAAAAACCTATTTTTTTGTTGCATTTGCATTGATTTCTTATTTTAAGTAGGTTTTTCTACAATAAAAAGGGGTTTTGTCGTAAAAATCTTAGGTTTATTTGCTCACCTCAAATTTATTTGAAAGTTTTTTCTAATAAACCCACAGAATCTACAAAAATATTACAAAAGATTCCACAAGAAATCAGTGAAAACCTGTTTTTTTGTTGCATTTGCATTACTTTCTTAATTTAAGTAAGTTTTTGTTTATATAAAGGGGTTTTGTCATAATAATCTTAGGTTCCTTTGCTCTTCTCAAGTTTATTTGACTAATGTTCCTAATAAACCTACAGAATCTACAAAAACATTTTAAAAGATTCCTAAAGAAAACAGTGAAAACCTGTTTTTTGAATATTTTTAGGAGATTTACTTATTTTCACAAAAAAGTTTATCAACATAAAATATTCTTTGAGCTAAAAAACATAGGTATACCTGGTTGTTTTTAATTAAATTAAACATTTTCTTTAATTAACCCACAAAATGTACAAAAATATTACAAAAGATTCCAAAAGAAATCAGTGAAAACCTGTTTTTTTGTTGCATTTGCATTACTTTCATACGTTAAGAATGTTTTTGTACATAAAAAGGTGATATGTTGAAAAAACTTAGGTTCCTTTGCTCACCTTAAGTTAATTTGACCATTTTTTCTATTAAACCCTCAGAATCTACAAAAATAATACAAAAGGATCACAAAGAAATCAGTGAAAACCTGTGTTTTTGTTGCATTTGAATTATTTTCTTATTTTAAGTAAGTTTTTGAACAGAAAAAAGAGTTTTGACGTAAAAATCTTAGGATCCTTTGCTCACCTCAAGTTTCTTTGACCATTTTTTCTTATAAACCCACAGAATGCTCAAGAATATTATAAAAGATTCAAAAAGAAATAAGTGAAAACCTGTTATTTTGTTGCATTTGCATTATTTTTTTATTTTAATTAAGTTTTTGTACATAAAAAGGAGTTTTGACGTAAAAATCTTAGGTTCCTTTGCTCACCTCAACTTTATTTGATCATTTTTTTTAATCAACTCACAGAATTTTCAAAAATATTACAATAGATTCCAAAAGAAATCAGTAAAAACCTATTTTTTTGTTGCATTTGCATTGATTTCTTATTTTAAGTAGGTTTTTCTACAATAAAAAGGGGTTTTGTCGTAAAAATCTTAGGTTTATTTGCTCACCTCAAATTTATTTGAAAGTTTTTTCTAATAAACCCACAGAATCTACAAAAATATTACAAAAGATTCCACAAGAAATCAGTGAAAACCTGTTTTTTTGTTGCATTTGCATTACTTTCTTAATTTAAGTAAGTTTTTGTTTATATAAAGGGGTTTTGTCATAATAATCTTAGGTTCCTTTGCTCTTCTCAAGTTTATTTGACTATTGTTCCTAATAAACCTACAGAATCTACAAAATCATTTTAAAAGATTCCTAAAGAAAACAGTGAAAACCTGTTTTTTGAATATTTTTAGGAGATTTACTTATTTTCACAAAAAAGTTTATCGACATAAAATATTCTTTGAGCTAAAAAACATAGGTATACCTGGTTGTTTTTTATTAAATTAAACATTTTCTTTAATTAACCCACAAAATGTACAAAAATATTACAAAAGATTCCAAAAGAAATCAGTGAAAACCTGTTTTTTTGTTGCATTTGCATTACTTTCATACGTTAAGAATGTTTTTGTACATAAAAAGGTGATTTGATGAAAAAACTTAGGTTCCTTTGCTCACCTTAAGTTAATTTGACCATTTTTTCTATTAAACCCTCAAAATCTACAAAAATAATACAAAAGGATCACAAAGAAATCAGTGAAAACCTGTGTTTTTGTTGCATTTGAATTATTTTCTTATTTTAAGTAAGTTTTTGAACAGAAAAAAGAGTTTTGACGTAAAAATCTTAGGATCCTTTGCTCACCTCAAGTTTCTTTGACCATTTTTTCTAATAAACCCACAGAATGCTCAAGAATATTATAAAAGATTCAAAAAGAAATCAGTAAAAACCTGTTTTTTTGTTGCATTTGCATTATTTTTTTAATTTAGTAAAGTTTTTGTACATAAAAAGGAGTTTTGACGTAAAAATCTTAGGTTCCTTTGCTTACCTGACCTTTTTTTGATCATTTTTTCTTATAAACCCACAGAATCTTCAAAAATATTACAATAGATTTTAAAAGAAATGAGTAAAAACCTATTTTTTTGTTGCATTTGCATTAATTTCTTATTTTAAGTAGGTTTTTATACAATAAAAAGGGGTTTTGTCGTGAAAATCTTAGATTTATTTGCTCACCTCAAATTTATTTGAAGGATTTTTCTAATAAACCCACAGAATCTACAAAAATATTACAAAAGATTCCACAAGAAATCAGTGAAAACCTGTTTTTTTGTTGCATTTGCATTACTTTCTTAATTTAAGTAAGTTTTTGTTTATATAAAGGGGTTTTGTCATAATAATCTTAGGTTCCTTTGCTCTTCTCAAGTTTATTTGACTATTGTTCCTAATAAACCTACAGAATCTACAAAAACATTTTAAAAGATTCCTAAAGAAAACAGTGAAAACCTGTTTTTTGAATATTTTTAGGAGATTTACTTATTTTCACAAAAAAGTTTATCGACATAAAATATTCTTTGAGCTAAAAAACATAGGTATACCTGGTTGTTTTTAATTAAATTAAACATTTTCTTTAATTAACCCACAAAATGTACAAAAATATTACAAAAGATTCCAAAAGAAATCAGTGAAAACCTGTTTTTTTGTTGCATTTGCATTACTTTCATACGTTAAGAATGTTTTTGTACATAAAAAGGTGATTTGCTGAAAAAACTTAGGTTCCTTTGCTCACCTTAAGTTAATTTGACCATTTTTTCTATTAAACCCTCAGAATCTACAAAAATAATACAAAAGGATCACAAAGAAATCAGTGAAAACCTGTGTTTTTGTTGCATTTGAATTATTTTCTTATTTTAAGTAAGTTTTTGAACAGAAAAAAGAGTTTTGACGTAAAAATCTTAGGATCCTTTGCTCACCTCAAGTTTCTTTGACCATTTTTTCTAATAAACCCACAGAATGCTCAAGAATATTATAAAAGATTCAAAAAGAAATCAGTAAAAACCTGTTTTTTTGTTGCATTTGCATTATTTTTTTATTTTAATTAAGTTTTTGTACATAAAACGGAGTTTTGACGTAAAAATCTTAGGTTCCTTTGCTCACCTCAACTTTATTTGATCATTTTTTCTAATAAACCCACAGAATCTTCAAAAATATTACAATAGATTCCAAAAGAAATCAGTAAAAACCTATTTTTTTGTTGCATTTGCATTGAATTCTTATTTTAAGTAGGTTTTTCTACAATAAAAAGGGGTTTTGTCGTAAAAATCTTAGGTTTATTTGCTCACCTCAAATTTATTTAAAAGTTTTTTCTAATAAACCCACAGAATCTACAATAATATTACAAAAGATTCCAAAAGAAATCAGTGAAAACCTGTTTTTTTGTTGCATTTGCATTACTTTCTTAATTTAAGTAAGTTTTTGTTTATATAAAGGGGTTTTGACATAAAAATCTTAGGTTCCTTTGCTCTTCTCAAGTTTATCTGACTATTGTTCCTAATAAACCTACAGAATCTACAAAAAGATTTTAAAAGATTCCTAAAGAAAACAGTTAAAACCTGTTTTTTAAATTTTTTTAAGAGAATAACTCATTTTCACAAAAAAGTTTATCGACATAAAATATTCTTTGAGCTAAAAAACATAAATATACCTGGTTGTTTTGAATTAGATTAAACATTTTCTTCAATTAACCCACAAAATGTACAAAAATATTACAAAAGATTCCAAAAGAAATCAGTGAAAACCTGTTTTTTTGTTGCATTTGCATTATTTTCATACGTTAAGAAATTTTTTGTACATAAAAAGGTGATTTGTTGAAAAAACTTAGGTTCCGTTGCTCACCTTAAATTATTTTGACCATTTTTTCTATTAAACCCTCAGAATCTACAAAAATAATAATAAAGGATCCCAAAGAAATCAGTGAAAACCTGTGTTTTTATTGCATTTGCATTATTTTCTTATTTTAAGTAAGTTTTTGAACAGAAAAAAGAGTTTTGACGTAAAAATCTTAGGATCCTTTGCTCACCTCAAGTTTCTTTGACCATTTTTCTAATAAACCCACAGAATGCTCAAGAATATTATAAAAGATTCAAAAAGAAATCAGTGAAAACTTGTTATTTTGTTGCATTTGCATTATTTTTTTATTTTAATTAAGTTTTTGTACATAAAAAGGAGTTTTGACGTAAAAATCTTAGGTTCCTTTGCTCACCTCAACTTTATTTGATCATTTTTTTTAATAAACTCACAGAATTTTCAAAAATATTACAATAGATTCCAAAAGAAATGAGTAAAAACCTATTTTTTTGTTGCATTTGCATTGATTTCTTATTTTAAGTAGGTTTTTCTACAATAAAAAGGGGTTTTGTCGTAAAAATCTTAGGTTTATTTGCTCACCTCAAATTTATTTGAAAGTTTTTTCTAATAAACCCACAGAATCTACAAAAATATTACAAAAGATTCCACAAGAAATCAGTGAAAACCTATTTTTTTGTTGCATTTGCATTACTTTCTTAATTTAAGTAAGATTTTGTTTATATAAAGGGGTTTTGTCATAATAATCTTGGGTTCCTTTGCTCATCTCAAGTTTATTTGACTATTGTTCCTAATAAACCTACAGAATCTACAAAAACATTTTAAAAGATTTCTAAAGAAAACAGTGAAAACCTGTTTTTTGAATTTTTTAGGAGATTTACTTATTTTCACAAAAAAGTTTATCGACATAAAATATTCTTTGAGCTAAAAAACATAGGTATACCTGGTTGTTTTTAATTAAATTAAACATTTTCTTTAATTAACCCACAAAATGTACAAAAATATTACAAAAGATTCCAAAAGAAATCAGTGAAAACCTGTTTTTTTGTTGCATTTGCATTACTTTCATACGTTAAGAATGTTTTTGTACATAAAAAGGTGATTTGTTGAAAAAACTTAGGTTCCTTTGCTCACCTTAAGTTAATTTGACCATTTTTTCTATTAAACCCTTAGAATCTACAAAAATAATACAAAAGGATCACAAAGAAATCAGTAAAAACCTGTGTTTTTGTTGCATTTGAATTATTTTCTTATTTTAAGTAAGTTTTTGAACAGAAAAAAGAGTTTTGACGTAAAAATCATAGGTTCCTTTGCTCACTTCAAGTTTCTTTGACCATTTTTTCTAATAAACCCACAGAATGCTCAAGAATATTATAAAAGATTCAAAAAGAAATCAGTGAAAACTTGTTATTTTGTTGCATTTGCATTATTTTTTTATTTTAATTAAGTTTTTGTACATAAAAAGGAGTTTTGACGTAAAAATCTTAGGTTCCTTTGCTCACCTCAACTTTATTTGATCATTTTTTCTAATAAACCCACAGAATCTTCAAAAATATTACAATAGATTCCAAAAGAAATGAGTAAAAACCTATTTTTTTGTTGCATTTGCATTAATTTCTTATTTTAAGTAGGTTTTTATACAATAAAAAGGGGTTTTGTCGTGAAAATCTTAGATTTATTTGCTCACCTCAAATTTATTTGAAGGATTTTTCTAATAAACCCACAGAATCTACAAAAATATTACAAAAGATTCCACAAGAAATCAGTGAAAACCTGTTTTTTTGTTGCATTTGCATTACTTTCTTAATTTAAGTAAGTTTTTGTTTATATAAAGGGGTTTTGTCATAATAATCTTAGGTTCCTTTGCTCTTCTCAAGTTTATTTGACTATTGTTCCTAATAAACCTACAGAATCTACAAAAACATTTTAAAAGATTCCTAAAGAAAACAGTGAAAACCTGTTTTTTGAATATTTTTAGGAGATTTACTTATTTTCACAAAAAAGTTTATCGACATAAAATATTCTTTGAGCTAAAAAACATAGGTATACCTGGTTGTTTTTAATTAAATTAAACATTTTCTTTAATTAACCCACAAAATGTACAAAAATATTACAAAAGATTCCAAAAGAAATCATTGAAAACCTGTTTTTTTGTTGCATTTGCATTACTTTCATACGTTAAGAATGTTTTTGTACATAAAAAGGTGATTTGTTGAAAAAACTTAGGTTCCTTTGCTCACCTTAAGTTAATTTGACCATTTTTTCTATTAAACCCTCAGAATCTACAAAAATAATACAAAAGGATCACAAAGAAATCAGTGAAAACCTGTGTTTTTGTTGCATTTGAATTATTTTCTTATTTTAAGTAAGTTTTTGAACAGAAAAAAGAGTTTTGACGTAAAAATCTTAGGATCCTTTGCTCACCTCAAGATTCTTTGACCATTTTTTCTAATAAACCCACAGAATGCTCAAGAATATTATAAAAGATTCAAAAAGAAATCAGTGAAAACTTGTTATTTTGTTGCATTTGCATTATTTTTTTATTTTAATTAAGTTTTTGTACATAAAAAGGAGTTTTGACGTAAAAATCTTAGGTTCCTTTGCTCACCTCAACTTTATTTGATCATTTTTTCTAATAAACCCACAGAATCTTCAAAAATATTACAATAGATTCCAAAAGAAATCAGTAAAAACCTATTTTTTTGTTGCATTTGCATTGAATTCTTATTTTAAGTAGGTTTTTCTACAATAAAAAGGGGTTTTGTCGTAAAAATCTTAGGTTTATTTGCTCACCTCAAATTTATTTGAAAGTTTTTTCTAATAAACCCACAGAATCTACAATAATATTACAAAAGATTCCAAAAGAAATCAGTGAAAACCTGTTTTTTTGTTGCATTTGCATTACTTTCTTAATTTAAGTAAGTTTTTGTTTATATAAAGGGGTTTTGACATAAAAATCTTAGGTTCCTTTGCTCTTCTCAAGTTTATCTGACTATTGTTCCTAATAAACCTACAGAATCTACAAAAAGATTTTAAAAGATTCCTAAAGAAAACAGTTAAAACCTGTTTTTTAAATTTTTTTAAGAGAATAACTCATTTTCACAAAAAAGTTTATCGACATAAAATATTCTTTGAGCTAAAAAACATAAATATACCTGGTTGTTTTGAATTAGATTAAACATTTTCTTCAATTAACCCACAAAATGTACAAAAATATTACAAAAGATTCCAAAAGAAATCAGTGAAAACCTGTTTTTTTGTTGCATTTGCATTATTTTCATACGTTAAGAAATTTTTTGTACATAAAAAGGTGATTTGTTGAAAAAACTTAGGTTCCGTTGCTCACCTTAAATTATTTTGACCATTTTTTCTATTAAACCTTCAGAATCTACGAAAATAATACAAAAGGATCCCAAAGAAATCAGTGAAAACCTGTGTTTTTGTTGCATTTGCATTATTTTCTTATTTTAAGTAAGTTTTTGAACAGAAAAAAGAGTTTTGACGTAAAAATCTTAGGTTCCTTTGCTCACCTCAAGTTTCTTTGACCATTTTTTCTAATAAACCCACAGAATGCTCAAGAATATTATAAAAGTTTCAAAAAGAAATTAGTGAAAACCTGTTATTTTGTTGCATTTGCATTATTTTTTTATTTTAATTAAGTTTTTGTTCATAAAAAGGAGTTTTGACGTAAAAATCTTAGGTTCCTTTGCTCACCTCACCTTTATTTGATCATTTTTTCTAATAAACCAACAGATTCTTCAAAAATATTACAATAGATTCCAAAAGAAATCAGTAAAAACCTATTTTTTTGTTGCATTTGCATTGATTTCTTATATTAAGTAGGTTTTTATACAATAAAAAGGGGTTTTGTCGTAAAAATCTTAGGTTTATTTGCTCACCTCAAATTTATTTTAAGGTTTTTTCTAATAAACCCACAGAATCTACAAAAATATTACAAAAGATTCCAAAAGAAATCAGTGAAAACCTGTTTTTTTGTTGCATTTGCATTACTTTCTTAATTTAAGTAAGTTTTTGTTTATATAAAGGGGTTTTGTCATAAAAATCTTAGGTTCCTTTGCTCACCTCAAGTTTATTTGACTATTGTTCCTAATAAACCTACAGAATCTACAAAAACATTTTAAAAGATTCCTATAGAAAACAGTAAAAACCTGTTTTTTGAATTTTTTTAAGAGATTTACTTATTTTCACAAAAAAGTTTATCGACATAAAATATTCTTTGAGCTAAAAAACATAGGTATACCTGGTTGTTTGTAATTAAATTAAACATTTTCTTTAATTAACCCACAAAATGTACAAAAATATTACAAAAGATTCCAAAAGAAATCAGTGAAAACCTTTTTTTTTGTTGCATTTGCATTATTTTCATACGTTAAGAAAGTTTTTGTACATAAAAAGGTGATTTGTTGAAAAAACTTAGGTTACTTTGCTCACCTTAAGTTAATTTGACCATTTTTTCTATTAAACCCTCAGAATCTATAAAAATAATACAAAAGGATCACAAAGAAATCAGTGAAAACCTGTGTTTTTGTTGCATTTGCATTATTCTCTTATTTTAAGTAAGTTTTTGTTCAGAAAAAAGAGTTTTGACGTAAAAATCTTAGGTTATTTGCTCACCTCAAGTTTCTTTTACTATTTTTTCTAATAAACCTACAGAATGCTCAAGAATATTATAAAAGATTCAAAAAGAAATCAGTGAAAACCTGTTTTTTTGTTGCATTTGCATTATTTTTTTATTTTAACTAAGTTTTTGTACATAAAAAGGAGTTTTGACGTAAAAATCTTAGGTTCCTTTGCTCACCTCACCTTTATTTGATCATTTTTTCTAATAAACCCACAGAATCTTCAAATATATTACAATAGATTCCAAAAGAAATCAGTAAAATACTATTTTTTTGTTGCATTTGCATTGATTTCTTATTTTAAGTAGGTTTTTTTAGAATAAAAAAGGGTTTTGTCGTAAAAATCTTAGATATATTTGCTCACCTCAAATTTATTTGAAGGATTTTTCTAATAAACCCACAGAATCTACAAAAATATTACAAAAGAATCCACAAGAAATCAGTGAAAACCTGTTTTTTTGATAGCATTTGCATTACTTTCTTAATTTAAGTAAGTTTTTGTTTATATAAAGGAGTTTTGTCATAAAAATCTTAGGTTCCTTTGCTCTTCTCAAGTTTATTTGACTATTGTTCCTAATAAACCTACAGAATCTACAAAAACATTTTAAAGATTCCTAAAGAAAACAGTGAAAACCTGTCTTTTAAATTTTTTTAAGAGAATAACTCATTTTCACAAAAAAGTTTATCGACATAAAATATTCTTTGAGCTGAAAAACATAGATATACCTGGTTGTTTTTAATTAAATTAAACATTTTCTTTAATTAACCCTCAAAAAATGTACAAAAATATTACAAAAGATTCCAAAAGAAATCAGTGAAAACCTGTTTTTTTGTTGCATTTGCATTATTTTCATACGTTAAGAAAGTTTTTGTACATAAAAAGGTGATTTGTTTAAAAAACTTAAGTTCCTTTGCTCACCTTAAATTAATTTGACCATTTTTTCTAATAAACCCTCAGAATCTACAAAAATAATACAAAAGGATCCAAAAGAAATCAGTGAAAACCTGTGTTTTTGTTGCATTTGCATTATTTTCTTATTTTAAGTAAGTTTTTAAACAGAAAAAAGAGTTTTGACGTATAAATCTTAGGTTTATTTGCTCACCTCAAATTTATTTAAAGGTTTTTTCTAATAAACCCACAGAATCTACAAAAATATTACAAAAGATTCCAAAAGAAATCAGTGAAAACCTGTTTTTTTGTTGCATTTGCATTATTTTCATACGTTAAGAAAGTTTTTGTACATAAAAATGTGATTTGTTTAAAAAACTTAGGTTCCTTTGCTTACCTTAAATTAATTTGACCATTTTTTCTATTAAACCCTCAGAATTTACAAAAATAATAGAAAAGGATCCCAAAGATATCAGTGAAAACCTGTATTTTTGTTGCATTTGCATTATTTTCTTATTTTAAGTAAGTTTTTAAACAGAAAAAAGAGTTTTGACGTAAAAATCTTAGGTTCCTTTGCTCACCTCAAGTTTATTTGACCATTTTTTCTAATAAACCCACAGAATCTTCAAAAATATTACAAAAGGTTCCAATAGAAATCAGTGAAAACCTGTTTTTTTGTTGCATTTGCATTATTTTTTTATTTTAAGTAAGTTTTTGTACATAAAAAGCAGTTTTGTCGTAAAAACCTTAGGTTCCTTTGCTCACCTCAAGTTTATTTGACCATTTTTTCTCATAAACCCACAGAATCTACAAAAAAGTTACAAAAGATTCCTAAAGAAATCAGTGAAAACCTGTTTTTTTGTTGCATTTGCATTATTTTCTCATTTTAAGTAAGTTTTTGTACATAAAAAGGAGTTTTGTCGCAAAAATCTTAGGTTCCTTTGCTCACCTCAAGTTTATTTGACCATTTTTTCTAATAAACCCACAGAATCTACAAAAATATTACAAAAGACTCCAAAAGAAATCAGTGAAAACCTGTTTTTTTGTTGCATTTGCATTATTTTTTTATTTTAAGTAAGTTTTTGTACATAAAAAGCCGTTTTGTCGTAAAAACCTTAGGTTCCTTTGCTCACCTCAAGTTTATTTGACCATTTTTTCTCATAAACCCACAGTATCTACAAAAATATTACAAAAGATTCCTAAAGAAAACAGTGAAAACCTGTTTTTTTGTTGCATTTGCATTATTTTCTTATTTTAAGTAAGTTTTTGTACATAAAAAGGGGTTTTGTCGTAAAAATCTTAGGTTCCTTTGCTCACCTTAAGTTTATTTGACCATTTTTTCTAATAAACCCATAGAATCTACAAAAATATTACAAAAGATTCCAAAAGAAATCAGTGAAAACCTGTTTTTTTGTTGCATTTGCATTATTTTCATATTTTAAGTAAGTTTTTTTACATAAAAAAAGGGGTTTTGTCGTAAAAATCTAAGGTTCCTTTGCTCACCTCAAGTTTATTTGACCATTTTTTCTAATAAACCCACAGAATCTACAAAAATATTACAAAAGATTCCAATAGAAATCAGTGAAAACCTGTTTTTTTGTTGCATTTGCATTATTTTCTTATTTTAAGTAAGTTTTTGTACATAAAAAGGGGTTTTGTCGTAAAAATCTTAGGTTCCTTTGCTCACCTCAAGTTTATTTGACCATTTTTTCTAATAAACCCACAGAATCTACAAAAATATTACAAAAGATTACAAAAGAAACCAGTGAAAACCTGTTTTTTTGATGCATTTGCATTATTTTCTTTTTTTAAGTAAGTTTTTGTACATAAAAAGGGGTTTTGTTGTAAAAAACTTAAGTTCCTTTGCTCACCTTAAGTTTATTTGACCATTTTTTCTAATAAACCCACAAAATCTACAAAAATATTACAAAAGATTCCAAAACAAATTAAAGAAAACCTGTTTTTTTGTTGCATTTGCATTATTTTCCTATTTTAAGTAAGTTTTTGTACATAAAAAGGGGATTTGTCGTAAAAATCTTAGGTTTCTTTGCTCACCTTAAGTTTATTTGACCATTTTTTCTAATAAACCCACAGAATCTACAAAATTATTACAAAAGATTCCAAAAGAAATCAGTGAAAACCTGTTTTTTTGTTGCATTTGCATTATTTTCTTATTTTAAGTAAGTTTTTTTACATAAAAAGGGGTTTTGTCGTAAAAATCTTAGGTTCCTTTGCTCACTTCATGTTTATTTGACCATTTTTTCTAATAAACCCACAAAATCTACAAAAATATTACAAAAGATTCCAAAAAAAATCAGTGAAAACCTGTTTTTTTATTGCATTTGCATTATTTTCTTATTTAAAGTAAGTTTTTGTACATAAAAAGGGGTTTTGTCGTAAAAATCTTAGGTTCCTTTGCTCACCTCAAGTTTATTTGACCATTTTTTCTAATAAACCCACAGAATCTACAAAAATATTACAAAAGATTTTAAAAGAAATCAGTGAAAACCTGTTTTTTTGTTGCATTTGCATTATTTTCTTATTTTAAGTAAGTTTTTGTACATAAAAAGCAGTTTTGTTGTAAAAATCTTAGGTTCCTTTGCTCACCTCAAGTTTATTTGACAATTTTTTCTAATAAACCCACAGAATCTACAAAAATATTACAAAAGATTCCAAAAGAAATCAGTAAAAACCTGTTTTTTTGTTGCATTTGCATTCATTTCTTATTTTAAGTAAGTTTTTGTACATAAAAAGGGGTTTTGTCGTAAAAATCTTAGGTTCCTTTGCTCACCTCAAGTTTATTTGACCATTTTTTTTAATAAACCCACAGAATCTACTAAAATATTACAAAAGACTCCTAAAGAAATCAGTGAAAACCTGTTTTTTTGTTGCATTTGCATTATTTTCTTATTTTAAGTAAGTTTTTGTACATAAAAAGCCGTTTTGACGTAAAAAACCTTAAGTTCCTTTGCTCACCTCAAGTTTATTTGACCATTTTTTTTAATAAACCCACAGAATCTACAAAAATATTACAAAAGATTCCAAAAGAAATCAGTGAAAACCTGTTTTTTTGTTGCATTTGCATTATTTTCTTATTTTAAGTAAGTTTTTGTACATAAAAAGGGGTTTTGTCGTAAAAATCTTAGGTTCCTTTGCTCACCTCAAGTTTATTTGACCATTTTTTCTAATAAACCCACAGAATCTACAAAAATATTACAAAAGATTCCAAAAGAAATCAGTGAAAACCTGTTTTTTTGTTGCATTTGCATTATTTTCTTATTTTAAGTAAGTTTTTGTACATAAAAAGGGGTTTTGTCGTAAAAAACTTAAGTTCCTTTGCTCACCTCAAGTTTATTTGACCATTTTTTCTAATAAACCCACAGAATCTACAAAAATATTACAAAAGATTCCAAAAGAAATCAGTGAAAACTTGTTTTTTTGTTGCATTTGCATTATTTTCTTATTTTAAGTAAGTTTTTGTACATAAAAAGGGGTTTTGTCGTAAAAATCTGAGGTTCCTTTGCTCACCTCAAGTTTATTTGACCATTTTTTCTAATAAACCCACAGAATCTACAAAAATATTACAAAAGATTCCAAAAGAAATCAGTGAAAACCTGTTTTTTTGTTGCATTTGCATTATTTTCTTATTTTAAGTAAGTTTTTGTACATAAAAAGGGGTTTTGTCGTAAAAATCTTAGGTTCCTTTGCTCACCTCAAGTTTATTTGACCATTTTTTCTAATAAACCCACAGAATCTACAAAAATATTACAAAAGATTCCAAAAGAATCCAGTGAAAACCTGTTTTTTTGTTGCATTTCCATTATTTTCTTATTTTAAGTAAGTTTTTGCACATAAAAAGGGGTTTTGTCGTAAAAATCTTAGGTTCCTTTGCTCACCTCAAGTTTATTTGACCATTTTTTCTAATAAACCCACAGAATCTACAAAAATATTACAAAAGATTCCAAAAGAAATCAGTGAAAACCTGTTATTTAAATTTTTTTAAGAGAAATACTCATTTTCACGAAAAAGTTTATCGACATAAAATACTTGTTGAGCTAAAAAACATAGGTATGCCCGGTTGTTTTTGAGTTAAATGAACACTTTCTTTAATAAACCCCAAAAATCTACAAAAATATTACAAAAGATTTCAAAAGATATCAGTGAAAACCTGTTTTTTTGATGCATTTGCATTATTTTTTTGTTTTAAGTAAGTTTTTGTACATAAAAAGGGGTTTTGTCGTAAAAATCTTAGGTTCCTTTGCTCACCTCAAGTTTATTTGACCATTTTTTCTAATAAACCCACAGAATCTAAAAAAAAAATACAAAAGATTCCAAAAGAAATCAGTGAAAACCTGTTTTTTTGTTGCATTTGCATTATTTTCTTATTTTAAGTAAGTTTTTGTACATGAAAAGGGGTTTTGTCGTAAAAATCTTAGGTTCCTTTGCTCACCTCAAGTTTATTTGACCATTTTTTCTAATAAACCCACAGAATCTACAAAAATATTACAAAAGATTCCAAAAGAAATCAGTGAAAACCTGTTTTTTTGTTGCATTTGCATTATTTTCTTATTTTAATTAAGTTTTTGTACATAAAAAGGGGTTTTGTCGTAAAAATCTTAGGTTCCTTTGCTCACCTCAAGTTTATTTGACCATTTTTTCTAATAAACCCACAGAATCTACAAAAATATTACAAAAGATTCCAAAAGAAATCAGTGAAAACCTGTTTTTTTGTTGCATTTGCATTATTTTCTAATTTTAAGTAAGTTTTTGTACATAAAAAGGGGTTTTGTCGTAAAAATCTTAGGTTCCTTTGCTCACTTCAAGTTTATTTGACCATTTTTTCTAATAAACCCACAGAATCTACAAAAATATTACAAAAGATTCCAAAAGAATGCAGTGAAAACCTGTTTTTTTGTTGCATTTGCATTATTTTCTTATTTAAAGTAAGTTTTTGTACATAAAAAGGGGTTTTGTCGTAAAAATCTTAGGTTCCTTTGCTCACCTCAAGTTTATTTGACCTTTTTTTCTAATAAACCCACAGAATCTACAAAAATATTACATAAGATTCCAAAAGAAATCAGTGAAAACCTGTTATTTAAATTTTTTTAAGAGAAATACTCATTTTCACGAAAAAGTTTATCGACATAAAATACTTGTTGAGCTAAAAAACATAGGTATGCCCGGTTGTTTTTGAGTTAAATGAACACTTTCTTCAATAAACCCCAAAAATCTACAAAAGATTTCAAAAGATATCAGTGAAAACCTGTTTTTTTAATGCATTTGCATTATTTTTTTGTTTTAAGTAAGTTTTTGTACATAAAAAGGGGTTTTATCGTAAAAATCTTAGGTTCCTTTGCTCACCTAAAGTTTATTTGACCATTTTTTCTAATAAACCCACAGAATCTACAAAAATATTATAAAAGATTCCAAAAGAAATCAGTGAAAACCTGTTTTTTTGTTGCATTTGCATTATTTTCTTATTTTAAGTAAGTTTTTGTACATAAAAAGGGGTTTTGTCGTAAAACTCTTTGGTTCCTTTGCTCACCTCAAGTTTATTTGACCATTTTTTCTATTAAACCCACAGAATCTACAAAAATATTACAAAAGATTCCAAAAGAGATCAGTGAAAATCTGTTTTTTTGTTGCATTGGCATTATTTTCTTATTTTAAGTAAGTTTTTGTACATAAAAAGGGGTTTTGTCGTAAAAAACTGAAGTTCCTTTGCTCACCTCAAGTTTATTTGACCATTTTTTCTAATAAACCCACAGAATTTACAAAAATATTACAAAAGATTCCGAAAGAAATTAGTGAAAACCTGTTTTTTTGTTGCATTTGCATTATTTTCTTATTTTATGTAAGTTTTTGTACATAAAAAGGGGTTTTGTCGTAAAAATCTTAGGTTCCTTTGCTCACCTCAAGTTTATTTGACCATTTTTTCTAATAAACCCACAGAATCTACAAAAATATTACAAAAGATTCCAAAAGAAATCAGTTAAAACCTGTTTTTTTGTTTTATTTGCAATATTTTCTTATTTTAAGTAAGTTTTTGTACATAAAAAGGGGTTTTGTCGTAAAAACTTAGGTTCCTTTGCTCACCTCAAGTTTATTTGACCATTTTTTCTAATAAACCCACAGAATCTACAAATAAATTACAAAAGATTCCAAAAGAAATCAGTGAAAACCTGTTTTTTTGTTGCATTTGCATTATTTTCTTATTTTAAGTAAGTTTTTGTACATGAAAAGGGGTTTTGTCGTAAAAATGTTAGGTTCCTTTGCTCACCTCAAGTTTATTTGACCATTTTTTCTAATAAACCCACAGAATCTACAAAAATATTACAAAAGATTCTAAAAGAAATCAGTGTAAACCTGTTTTTTTGTTTTATTTGCATTATTTTCTTATTTTAAGTAAGTTTTTGTACATAAAAAGGGGTTTTGTCGTAAAAATCTTAGGTTCCTTTGCTCACCTCAAGTTTATTTGACCATTTTTTCTAATAAACCCACAGAATCTACAAATATATTACAAAAGATTCCAAAAGAAATCAGTGAAAACCTGTTTTTTTGTTGCATTTGCATTATTTTCTTATTTTAAGTAAGTTTTTGTACATAAAAACGGGTTTTGTTGTAAAAATCTGAGGTTCCTTTGCTCACCTCAAGTTTATTTGACCATTTTTTCTAATAAACCCACACAATCTACAAAAATATTACAAAAGATTCCAAAAGAAATCAGTGAAAACCTGTTTTTTTGTTGCATTTGCATTATTTTCTTATTTTAAGTAAGTTTTTGTACATAAAAAGGGATTTTGTCGTAAAAATCATAGGTTCCTTTGCTCACCTCAAGTTTATTTGACCATTTTTTCTATAAAACCCACAGAATCTACAAAAATATTACAAAAGATTCCAAAAGAAATCAGTGAAAACCTGTTTTTTTGTTGCATTTGCATTATTTTCTTATTTTAAGTAAGTTTTTGTACATAAAAAGGGGTTTTGTCGTAAAAAACTGAAGTTCCTTTGCTCACCTCAAGTTTATTTGACCATTTTTTCTAATAAACCCACAGAATCTACAAAAATATTACAAAAGATTCAAAAAGAAATCAGTTAAAACCTGTTTTTTTGTTATATTTGCATTATTATCTTATTTTAAGTAAGTTTTTGTACATAAAAAGGGGTTTTGTCGTAAAAATCTTAGGTTCCTTTGCTCACCTCAAGTTTATTTGACCATTTTTTCTAATAAACCCACAGAATCTACAAAAATAATACAAAAGATTCCAAAAGAAATCAGTGAAAACCTGTTTTTTTGTTGCATTTGCAATATTTTCTTATTTTAAGTAAGTTTTTGTACATGAAAAGGGGTTTTGTCGTAAAAATCTTAGGTTCCTTTGCTCACCTCAAGTTTATTCGACCATTTTTTCTAATAAACCCACAGAATCTACAAAAATATTACAAAAGATTCCAAAAGAATTTAGTGAAAACCTGTTTTTTTGTTGCATTTGCATTATTTTCTTATTTTAAGTAAGTTTTTGTACATAAAAAGGGGTTTTGTCGTAAAAATCTGAGGTTCCTTTGCTCACTTCAAGTTTATTTGACCATTTTTTCTAATAAACCCACAGAATCTACAAAAATATTACAAAAGATTCCAAAAGAATGCAGCGAAAACCTGTTTTTTTGTTGCATTTGCAATATTTTCTTATTTAAAGTAAGTTTTTGTACATAAAAAGGGGTTTTGTCGTAAAAATCTTAGGTTCCTTTGCTCACCTCAAGTTTATTTGACCTTTTTTTCTAATAAACCCACAGAATCTACAAAAATATTACAAAAGATTCCAAAAGAAATCAGTGAAAACCTGTTATTTAAATTTTTTTAAGAGAAATACTCATTTTCACGAAAAAGTTTTATCGACATAAAATACTTGTTGAGTTAAAAAACATAGGTATGCCCGGTTGTTTTTGAGTTAAATGAACACTTTCTTTAATAAACCCCAAAAATCTACAAAAATATTACAAAAGATTTCAAAAGATATCAGTGAAAACCTGTTTTTTTGATGCATTTGCATTATTTTCTTGTTTTAAGTAAGTTTTTGTACATAAAAAGGGGTTTTGTCGTAAAAATCTTAGGTTCCTTTGCTCACCTCAAGTTTATTTGACCATTTTTTCTAATAAACCCACAGAATCTACGAAAATATTACAAAAGATTCCAAAAGAAATTAGTGAAAACCTGTTTAATTGTTGCATTTGCATTATTTTCTTATTTTAAGTAAGTTTTTGTACATAAAAAGGGGTTTTGTCGTAAAACTCTTAGGTTCCTTTGCTCACCTCAAGTTTATTTGACCATTTTTTCTATTAAACCCACAGAATCTACAAAAATATTACAAAAGATTCCAAAAGAGATCAGTGAAAACCTGTTTTTTTGTTGCATTTGCATTATTTTCTTATTTTAAGTAAGTTTTTGTACATAAAAAGGGGTTTTGTCGTAAAAAACTGAAGTTCCTTTGCTCACCTCAAGTTTATTTGACCATTTTTTCTAATAAACCCACAGAATTTACAAAAATATTACAAAAGATTCCAAAAGAAATTAGCGAAAACCTGTTTTTTTGTTGCATTTGCATTATTTTCTTATTTTAAGTAAGTTTTTGTACATAAAAAGGGGTTTTGTCGTAAAAATCTTAGGTTCCTTTGCTCACCTTAAGTTTATTTGACCATTTTTTCTAATAAACCCACAGAATCTACAAAAATATTACAAAAGATTCCAAAAGAAATCAGTGAAAACCTGTTTTTTTGTTTTATTTGCATTATTTTCTTATTTTAAGTAAGTTTTTGTACATAAAAAGGGGTTTTGTCGTAAAAATCTTAGGTTCCTTTGCTCACCTCAAGTTTATTTGACCATTTTTTCTAATAAACCCACAGAATCTACAAAAATATTACAAAAGATTCCAAAAGAAATCAGTTAAAACCTGTTTTTTTGTTTTATTTGCAATATTTTCTTATTTTAAGTAAGTTTTTGTAAATAAAAAGGGGTTTTGTCGTAAAAACTTAGGTTCCTTTGCTCACCTCAAGTTTATTTGACCATTTTTTCTAATAAACCCACAGAATCTACAAATAAATTACAAAAGATTCCAAAAGAAATCAGTGAAAACCTGTTTTTTTGTTGCATTTGCATTATTTTCTTATTTTAAGTAAGTTTTTGTACATGAAAAGGGGTTTTGTCGTAAAAATGTTAGGTTCCTTTGCTCACCTCAAGTTTATTTGACCATTTTTTCTAATAAACCCACAGAATCTACAAAAATATTACAAAAGATTCTAAAAGAAATCAGTGTAAACCTGTTTTTTTGTTTTATTTGCATTATTTTCTTATTTTAAGTAAGTTTTTGTACATAAAAAGGGGTTTTGTCGTAAAAATCTTAGGTTCCTTTGCTCACCTCAAGTTTATTTGACCATTTTTTCTAATAAACCCACAGAATCTACAAATATATTACAAAAGATTCCAAAAGAAATCAGTGAAAACCTGTTTTTTTGTTGCATTTGCATTATTTTCTTATTTTAAGTAAGTTTTTGTTCATAAAAACGGGTTTTGTCGTAAAAATCTTAGGTTCCTTTGCTCACCTCAAGTTTATTTGACCATTTTTTCTAATAAACCAACACAATCTACAAAAATATTACAAAAGATTCTAAAAGAAATCAGTGAAAACCTGTCTTTTTGTTGCAATTGCATTATTTCCTTATTTTAAAAAAGTTTTTGTACATGAAAAGGGGTTTTGTCGTTAAAATCTTAGGTTCCTTTGCTCACCTCAAGTTTATTTGACCATTTTTTCTAATAAACCCACAGAATCTACAAAAATATTACAAAAGATTCCAAAAGAAATCAGTGAAAACCTGTTTTTTTGTTGCATTTGCATTATTTTCTTATTTTAAGTAAGTTTTTGTACATAAAAAGGGGTTTTGTCGTAAAAAACTGAAGTTCCTTTGCTCACCTCAAGTTTATTTGACCATTTTTTCTAATAAACCCACAGAATCTACAAAAATATTACAAAAGATTCAAAAAGAAATCAGTTAAAACCTGTTTTTTTGTTATATTTGCATTATTATCTTATTTTAAGTAAGTTTTTGTACATAAAAAGGGGTTTTGTCGTAAAAATCTTAGGTTCCTTTGCTCACCTCAAGTTTATTTGACCATTTTTTCTAATAAACCCACAGAATCTACAAAAATAATACAAAAGATTCCAAAAGAAATCAGTGAAAACCTGTTTTTTTGTTGCATTTGCAATATTTTCTTATTTTAAGTAAGTTTTTGTACATGAAAAGGGGTTTTGTCGTAAAAATCTTAGGTTCCTTTGCTCACCTCAAGTTTATTCGACCATTTTTTCTAATAAACCCACAGAATCTACAAAAATATTACAAAAGATTCCAAAAGAAATTAGTGAAAACCTGTTTTTTTGTTGCATTTGCATTATTTTCTTATTTTAAGTAAGTTTTTGTACATAAAAAGGGGTTTTGTCGTAAAAATCTTAGGTTCCTTTGCTCACTTCAAGTTTATTTGACCATTTTTTCTAATAAACCCACAGAATCTACAAAAATATTACAAAAGATTCCAAAAGAATGCAGCGAAAACCTGTTTTTTTGTTGCATTTGCATTATTTTCTTATTTAAAGTAAGTTTTTGTACATAAAAAGGGGTTTTGTCGTAAAAATCTTAGGTTCCTTTGCTCACCTCAAGTTTATTTGACCTTTTTTTCTAATAAACCCACAGAATCTACAAAAATATTACAAAAGATTCCAAAAGAAATCAGTGAAAACCTGTTATTTAAATTTTTTTAAGAGAAATACTCATTTTCACGAAAAAGTTTTATCGACATAAAATACTTGTTGAGTTAAAAAACATAGGTATGCCCGGTTGTTTTTGAGTTAAATGAACACTTTCTTTAATAAACCCCAAAAATCTACAAAAATATTACAAAAGATTTCAAAAGATATCAGTGAAAACCTGTTTTTTTGATGCATTTGCATTATTTTCTTGTTTTAAGTAAGTTTTTGTACATAAAAAGGGGTTTTGTCGTAAAAATCTTAGGTTCCTTTGCTCACCTCAAGTTTATTTGACCATTTTTTCTAATAAACCCACAGAATCTACGAAAATATTACAAAAGATTCCAAAAGAAATCAGTGAAAACCTGTTTAATTGTTGCATTTGCATTATTTTCTTATTTTAAGTAAGTTTTTGTACATAAAAAGGGGTTTTGTCGTAAAACTCTTAGGTTCCTTTGCTCACCTCAAGTTTATTTGACCATTTTTTCTATTAAACCCACAGAATCTACAAAAATATTACAAAAGATTCCAAAAGAGATCAGTGAAAACCTGTTTTTTTGTTGCATTTGCATTATTTTCTTATTTTAAGTAAGTTTTTGTACATAAAAAGGGGTTTTGTCGTAAAAAACTTAAGTTCCTTTGCTCACCTCAAGTTTATTTGACCATTTTTTCTAATAAACCCACAGAATTTACAAAAATATTACAAAAGATTCCAAAAGAAATTAGTGAAAACCTGTTTTTTTGTTGCATTTGCATTATTTTCTTATTTTAAGTAAGTTTTTGTACATAAAAAGGGGTTTTGTCGTAAAAATCTTAGGTTCCTTTGCTCACCTTAAGTTTATTTGACCATTTTTTCTAATAAACCCACAGAATCTACAAAAATATTACAAAAGATTCCAAAAGAAATCAGTGAAAACTTGTTTTTTTGTTTTATTTGCATTATTTTCTTATTTTAAGTAAGTTTTTGTACATAAAAAGGGGTTTTGTCGTAAAAATCTTAGGTTCCTTTGCTCACCTCAAGTTTATTTGACCATTTTTTCTAATAAACCCACAGAATCTACAAAAATATTACAAAAGATTCCAAAAGAAATCAGTGAAAACCTGTTATTTAAATTTTTTTAAGAGAAATACTCATTTTCACGAAAAAGTTTATGACATAAAATACTCGTTGAGCTAAAAAACATAGGTATGCCTGGTTGTTTTTGAGTTAAATGAACACTTTCTTTATTAAACCCCAAAAATCTACAAAAATATTACAAAAGATTTCAAAAGATATCAGTGAAAACCTGTTTTTTTGATGCATTTGCATTATTTTCTTGTTTTAAGTAAGTTTTTGTACATAAAAAGGGGTTTTGTCGTAAAAATCTTAGGTTCCTTTGCTCACCTCAAGTTTATTTGACCATTTTTTCTAATAAACCCACAGAATCTACAAAAATATTACAAATGATTTCAAAAGAAATCAGTAAAAACCTGTTTTTTTGTCGCATTTGTATTATTTTCTTATTTTAAGTAAGTTTTTGTACATAAAAAGGGGTTTTGTCGTAAAAAACTTAAGTTCCTTTGCTCACCTCAAGTTTATTTGACCATTTTTTCTAATAAACCCACAGAATCTACAAAAATATTACAAAAGATTCCAAAAGAAATCAGTAAAAACCTGTTTTTTTGTTGCATTTGCATTATTTTCTTATTTTAAGTAAGTTTTTGTACATAAAAATGGGTTTTGTCGTAAAAATCTTAGGTTCCTTTGCTCACCTCAAGTTTATTTGACCATTTTTTCTAATAAACCCACAGAATCTACAAAAATAATACAAAAGATTCCAAAAGAAATTAGTAAAAACCTGTTTTTTTGTTGCATTTGCATTATTTTCTTATTTTAAGTAAGTTTTTGTACATAAAAAGGGGTTTTGTCGTAAAAATCTTAGGTTCCTTTGCTCACCTCAAGTTTATTTGACCATTTTTTCTAATAAACCCACAGAATCTACAAAAATATTACAAAAGATTCCAAAAGAAATCAGTGAAAACCTGTTTTTTTGTTGCATTTGCATTATTTTCTTATTTTAAGTAAGTTTTTGTACATAAAAAGGGGTTTTGTCGTAAAAAACTTAAGTTCCTTTGCTATCCTCAAGTTTATTTGACCATTTTTTCTAATAAACCCACAGAATCTACAAAAATATTACAAAAGATTCCATAAGAAATCAGTGAAAACCTGTTTTTTTGTTGCATTTGCATTATTTTCTTATTTTAAGTAAGTTTTTGTACATAAAAAGGGATTTTGTCGTAAAAATCATAGGTTCCTTTGCTCACCTCAAGTTTATTTGACCATTTTTTCTATAAAACCCACAGAATCTACAAAAATATTACAAAAGATTCCAAAAGAAATCAGTGAAAACCTGTTTTTTTGTTGCATTTGCATTATTTTCTTATTTTAAGTAAGTTTTTGTACATAAAAAGGGGTTTTGTCGTAAAAATCTTAGGTTCCTTTGCTCACCTCAAGTTTATTTGACCATTTTTTCTAATAAACCCACAGAATCTACAAAAATATTACAAAAGATTCCAAAAGAAATTAGTGAAAACCTGTTTTTTTGTTGCATTTGCATTATTTTCTTATTTTAAGTAAGTTTTTGTACATAAAAAGGGGTTTTGTCGTAAAAATCTTAGGTTCCTTTGCTCACTTCAAGTTTATTTGACCATTTTTTCTAATAAACCCACAGAATCTACAAAAATATTACAAAAGATTCCAAAAGAAATCAGTGAAAACCTGTTATTTAAATTTTTTTAAGAGAAATACTCATTTTCACGAAAAAGTTTATCGACATAAAATACTCGTTGAGCTAAAAAACATAGGTATGCCTGGTTGTTTTTGAGTTAAATGAACACTTTCTTTAATAAACCCCAAAAATCTACAAAAATATTACAAAAGATTTCAAAAGATATCAGTGAAAACCTGTTTTTTTGATGCATTTGCATTATTTTCTTGTTTTAAGTAAGTTTTTGTACATAAAAAGGGGTTTTGTCGTAAAAATCTTAGGTTCCTTTGCTCACCTCAAGTTTATTTGACCATTTTTTCTAATAAACCCACAGAATCTACGAAAATATTACATAAGATTCCAAAAGAAATCAGTGAAAACCTGTTTAATTGTTGCATTTGCATTATTTTCTTATTTTAAGTAAGTTTTTGTACATAAAAAGGGGTTTTGTCGTAAAACTCTTAGGTTCCTTTGCTCACCTCAAGTTTATTTGACCATTTTTTCTATTAAACCCACAGAATCTACAAAAATATTACAAAAGATTCCAAAAGAGATCAGTGAAAACCTGTTTTTTTGTTGCATTTGCATTATTTTCTTATTTTAAGTAAGTTTTTGTACATAAAAAGGGGTTTTGTCGTAAAAAACTGAAGTTCCTTTGCTCACCTCAAGTTTATTTGACCATTTTTTCTAATAAACCCACAGAATTTACAAAAATATTACAAAAGATTCCAAAAGAAATTAGCGAAAACCTGTTTTTTTGTTGCATTTGCATTATTTTCTTATTTTAAGTAAGTTTCTGTACATAAAAAGGGGTTTTGTCGTAAAAATCTTAGGTTCCTTTGCTCACCTCAAAATTATTTGACCATTTTTTCTAATAAACCCACAGATTCTACAAAAATATTACAAATGATTTCAAAAGAAATCAGTAAAAACCTGTTTTTTTGTCGCATTTGTATTATTATCTTATTTTAAGTAAGTTTTTGTACATAAAAAGGGGTTTTGTCGTAAAAAACTTAAGTTCCTTTGCTCACCTCAAGTTTATTTGACCATTTTTTCTAATAAATCCACAGAATCTACAAAATATTACAAAAGATTCCAAAAGAAATCAGTAAAAACCTGTTTTTTTGTTGCATTTGCATTATTTTCTTATTTTAAGTAAGTTTTTGTACATAAAAATGGGTTTTGTCGTAAAAATCTTAGGTTCCTTTGCTCACCTCAAGTTTATTTGACCATTTTTTCTAATAAACCCACAGAATCTACAAAAATATTACAAAAGATTCCAAAAGAAATTAGTAAAAACCTGTTTTTTTGTTGCATTTGCATTATTTTCTTATTTTAAGTAAGTTTTTGTACATAAAAAGGGGTTTTGTCGTAAAAATTTTAGGTTCCTTTGCTCACCTCAAGTTTATTTGACCATTTTTTCTAATAAACCCACAGAATCTACAAAAATATTACAAAAGATTCCAAAAGAAATCAGTGAAAACCTGTTTTTTTGTTGCATTTGCATTATTTTCTTATTTTAAGTAAGTTTTTGTACATAAAAAGGGGTTTTGTCGTAAAAAACTTAAGTTCCTTTGCTATCCTCAAGTTTATTTGACCATTTTTTCTAATAAACCCACAGAATCTACAAAAATATTACAAAAGATTCCATAAGAAATTAGTGAAAACCTGTTTTTTTGTTGCATTTGCATTATTTTCTTATTTTAAGTAAGTTTTTGTACATAAAAAGGGGTTTTGTCGTAAAAATCTTAGGTTCCTTTGCTCACCTCAAGTTTATTTGACCATTTTTTCTAATAAACCCACAGAATCTACAAAAATATTACAAAAGATTTCAAAAGAAATCAGTGAAAACCTGTTTTTTTGTTGCATTTGAAATATTTTCTTATTTTAAGTATGTTTTTGTACATAAAAAGGGGTTTTGTCGTAAAAAACTTAAGTTCCTTTGCTCACCTCAAGTTTATTTGACCATTTTTTCTAATAAATCCACAGAATCTACAAAAATATTACAAAAGATTCCAAAAGAAATCAGTTAAAACCTGTTATTTAAATTTTTTTAAGAAAAATACTCATTTTCACAATAAAGTTTATCGACATAAAATACTCGTTGAGCTAAAAAACATAGGTATCCCCGGTTGTTTTTGAGTTAAATGAACACTTTCTTTAGTAAACCCCAAAAATCTACAAAAATATTACAAAAGATTTCAAAAGATATCAGTGAAAACCTGTTTTTTTGATGCATTTTCATTATTTTTTTGTTTTAAGTAAGTTTTTGTACATAAAAAGAGGTTTTGTCGTAAAAATCTTAGGTTCCTTTGCTCACCTCAAAATTATTTGACCATTTTTTCTAATAAACCCACAGATTCTACAAAAATATTACAAATGATTCCAAAAGAAATCAGTAAAAACCAGTTTTTTTGTCGCATTTGTATTATTTTCTTATTTTAAGTAAGTTTTTGTACATAAAAAGGGGTTTTGTCGTAAAAAACTTAAGTTCCTTTGCTCACCTCAAGTTTATTTGACCATTTTTTCTAATAAATCCACAGAATCTACAAAAATATTACAAAAGATTCCAAAAGAAATTAGTAAAAACCTGTTTTTTTGTTGCATTTGCATTATTTTCTTATTTTAAGTAAGTTTTTGTACATAAAAATAAGTTTTGTCGTAAAAATCTTAGGTTCCTTTGCTCACCTCAAGTTTATTTGACCATTTTTTCTAATAAACCCACAGAATCTACAAAAATATTACAAAAGATTCCAAAAGAAATTAGTAAAAACCTGTTTTTTTGTTGCATTTGCATTATTTTCTTATTTTAAGTAAGTTTTTGTACATAAAAAGGGGTTTTGTCGTAAAAATCTTAGGTTCCTTTGCTCACCTCAAGTTTATTTGACCATTTTTTCTAATAAACCCACAGAATCTACAAAAATATTACAAAAGATTCCAAAAGAAATTAGTAAAAACCTGTTTTTTTGTTGCATTTGCATTATTTTCTTATTTTAAGTAAGTTTTTGTACATAAAAATGGGTTTTGTCGTAAAAATCTTAGGTTCCTTTGCTCATCTCAAGTTTATTTGACCATTTTTTCTAATAAACCCACAGAATCTACAAAAATATTACAAAAGATTCCAAAAGAAATCAGTGAAAACCTGTTTTTTTGTTGCATTTGCATTATTTTCTAATTTTAAGTAAGTTTTTGTACATAAAAAGGGGTTTTGTCGTAAAAAACTTAAGTTCCTTTGCTCACCTCAAGTTTATTTGACCATTTTTTCTAATAAACCCACAGAATCTACAAAAATATTACAAAAGATTCCAAAAGAAATTAGTGAAAACCTGTTTTTTTGTTGCATTTGCATTATTTTCTTATTTTAAGTAAGTTTTTGTACATAAAAAGGGGTTTTGTCGTAAAAATCTTAGGTTCCTTTGCTCACCTCAAGTTTATTTGACCATTTTTTCTAATAAACCCGCAGAATCTACAAAAATATTACAAATGATTCCAAAAGAAATCAGTGAAAACTTGTTTTTTTGTTGCATTTGCATTATTTTCTTATTTTAAGTAAGTTTTTGTACATAAAAAGGGGTTTTGTCGTAAAAATTTTAGGTTCCTTTGCTCACCTCAAGTTTATTTGACCATTTTTTCTAATAAACCCACAGAATCTACAAAAATATTACAAAAGATTCCAAAAGAAATCAGTGAAAACCTGTTTTTTTGTTGCATTTGCATTATTTTCTTATTTTAAGTAAGTTTTTGTACATAAAAAGGGGTTTTGTCGTAAAAATCTTAGGTTCCTTTGCTCACCTTAAGTTTATTTGACCATTTTTTCTAATTAACCCACAGAATCTACAAAAATATTACAAAAGATTCCAAAAGAAATCAGTGAAAACCTGTTTTTTTGTTTTATTTGCATTATTTTCTTATTTTAAGTGAGTTTTTGTACATAAAAAGGGGTTTTGTCGTAAAAATCTTAGGTTCCTTTGCTCACCTCAAGTTTATTGGACCATTTTTTCTAATAAACCCACAGAATCTACAAATATTTTACAAAAGATTCCAAAAGAAATCTGTGAAAACCTGTTTTTTTGTTGCATTTGCATTATTTTCTAATTTTAAGTAAGTTTTTGTACATGAAAAGGGGTTTTGTCGTAAAAATCCTAGGTTCCTTTGCTCACCTCAAGTTTATTTGACCATTTTTTCTAATAAACCCACAGAATCTACAAAAATATTACAAAAGATTCCAAAAGAAATCAGTTAAAACCTGTTATTTAAATTTTTTTAAGAAAAATACTCATTTTCACAAAAAAGTTTATCGACATAAAATACTCGTTGAGCTAAAAAACATAGGTATCCCCGGTTGTTTTTGAGTTAAATGAACACTTTCTTTAGTAAACCCCAAAAATCTACAAAAATATTACAAAAGATTTCAAAAGATATCAGTGAAAACCTGTTTTTTTGATGCATTTTCATTATTTTTTTGTTTTAAGTAAGTTTTTGTACATAAAAAGAGGTTTTGTCGTAAAAATCTTAGGTTCCTTTGCTCACCTCAAAATTATTTGACCATTTTTTCTAATAAACCCACAGATTCTACAAAAATATTACAAATGATTCCAAAAGAAATCAGTAAAAACCAGTTTTTTTGTCGCATTTGTATTATTTTCTTATTTTAAGTAAGTTTTTGTACATAAAAAGGGGTTTTGTCGTAAAAAACTTAAGTTCCTTTGCTCACCTCAAGTTTATTTGACCATTTTTTCTAATAAATCCACAGAATCTACAAAAATATTACAAAAGATTCCAAAAGAAATCAGTAAAAACCTGTTTTTTTGTTGCATTTGCATTATTTTCTTATTTTAAGTAAGTTTTTGTACATAAAAATAAGTTTTGTCGTAAAAATCTTAGGTTCCTTTGCTCACCTCAAGTTTATTTGACCATTTTTTCTAATAAACCCACAGAATCTAAAAAAATATTACAAAAGATTCCAAAAGAAATTAGTAAAAACCTGTTTTTTTGTTGCATTTGCATTATTTTCTTATTTTAAGTAAGTTTTTGTACATAAAAAGGGGTTTTGTCGTAAAAATTTTAGGTTCCTTTGCTCACCTCAAGTTTATTTGACCATTTTTTCTAATAAACCCACAGAATCTACAAAAATATTACAAAAGATTCCAAAAGAAATTAGTAAAAACCTGTTTTTTTGTTGCATTTGCATTATTTTCTTATTTTAAGTAAGTTTTTGTACATAAAAAGGGGTTTTGTCGTAAAAATTTTAGGTTCCTTTGCTCACCTCAAGTTTATTTGACCATTTTTTCTAATAAACCCACAGAATCTACAAAAATATTACAAAAGATTCCAAAAGAAATCAGTGAAAACCTGTTTTTTTGTTGCATTTGCATTATTTTCTTATTTTAAGTAAGTTTTTGTACATAAAAAGGGGTTTTGTCGTAAAAATCTTAGGTTCCTTTGCTCACCTTAAGTTTATTTGACCATTTTTTCTAATTAACCCACAGAATCTACAAAAATATTACAAAAGATTCCAAAAGAAATCAGTGAAAACCTGTTTTTTTGTTTTATTTGCATTATTTTCTTATTTTAAGTAAGTTTTTGTACATAAAAACGGGTTTTGTCGTAAAAATCTTAGGTTCCTTTGCTCACCTCAAGTTTATTGGACCATTTTTTCTAATAAACCCACAGAATCTACAAATATTTTACAAAAGATTCCAAAAGAAATCTGTGAAAACCTGTTTTTTTGTTGCATTTGCATTATTTTCTAATTTTAAGTAAGTTTTTGTACATGAAAAGGGGTTTTGTCGTAAAAATCCTAGGTTCCTTTGCTCACCTCAAGTTTATTTGACCATTTTTTCTAATAAACCCACAGAATCTACAAAAATATTACAAAAGATTCCAAAAGAAATCAGTTAAAACCTGTTATTTAAATTTTTTTAAGAAAAATACTCATTTTCACAAAAAAGTTTATCGACATAAAATACTCGTTGAGCTAAAAAACATAGGTATCCCCGGTTGTTTTTGAGTTAAATGAACACTTTCTTTAGTAAACCCCAAAAATCTACAAAAATATTACAAAAGATTTCAAAAGATATCAGTGAAAACCTGTTTTTTTGATGCATTTTCATTATTTTTTTGTTTTAAGTAAGTTTTTGTACATAAAAAGAGGTTTTGTCGTAAAAATCTTAGGTTCATTTGCTCACCTCAAGTTTATTTGACCATTTTTTCTAATAAACACAAAGAATCTACAAATATATTACAACTGAATTCAAGAGAAATCAGTAAAAACCTGTTTTTAGTTGCATTTGTATTATTTTCTTATTTCAAGTAAGTTTTTAAACATAAAAAGGACTTTGTCGTAAAAACCTTAGGTTTCTTTGCTCACCTCAAGTGTATTTAACCATTTTTTCTAATAAACCCAGAGAAACTTCGAAAATATTACAAAATAATTTAAGAGATATCAGTAAAAACCTGTTTTTAAGTTGCATTTGCATTATTTTCTTATTTGACGTAAGTTATTGTACTTAAAAATGGGTTTTGTCGTAAAAACTTTAAGTTCCATTATTTACCTCAGGTTTTTTTTGACCATTTTTCTAATAAACTAACAGAATTTAAAAAAATATTACAAAATATTCCAACAGAAAGCAGTCAAAACCTGTTTTTTTATTGCATTAGCATTATTTTCTTATTTTAAGTAAGTTTTTGTACATAAAAAGGGGTTTTGTCGTAAAAATCTTAGGTTCCTTTGCTCACCTCAAGTTTATTTGACCATTTTTTCTAATAAACCCACAGAATCTACAAAAATATTACAAAAGATTCCAAAAGAAATCAGTGAAAACCTGTTTTTTTGTTGCATTTGCATTATTTTCTTATTTTAAGTAAGTTTTTGTACATAAAAAGGGGTTTTGTCGTAAAAAACTTAAGTTCCTTTGCTATCCTCAAGTTTATTTGACCATTTTTTCTAATAAACCCACAGAATCTACAAAAATATTACAAAAGATTCCAAAAGAAATCAGTGAAAACCTGTTTTTTTGTTGCATTTGCATTATTTTCTTATTTTAAGTAAGTTTTTGTACATAAAAAGAGGTTTTGTCGTAAAAATCTTAGGTTCCTTTGCTCACCTCAAGTTTATTTGACCATTTTTTCTAATAAACCCACAGAATCTCTAAAAATATTACAAAAGATTCCAAAAGAAATCAGTGAAAACCTGTTTTTTTGTTGCATTTGCATTATTTTCTTATTTTAAGTAAGTTTTTGTACATAAAAAGGGGTTTTGTCGTAAAAATCTTAGGTTCCTTTGCTCACCTCAAGTTTATTTGACCATTTTTTCTAATAAACCCACAGAATCTACAAAAATATTACAAAAGATTCCAAAAGAAATCAGTGAAAACCTGTTTTTTTGTTGCATTTGCATTATTTTCTTATTTTAAGTAAGTTTTTGTACATAAAAAGGGGTTTTGTCGTAAAAATCTTAGGTTCCTTTGCTCACCTCAAGTTTATTTGACCATTTTTTCTAATAAACCCACAGAATCTACAAAAATATTACAAAAGAGTCCAAAAGAAATCAGTGAAAACCTGTTTTTTTTGTTGCATTTGCATTATTTTCTTATTTTAAGTAAGTTTTTGTACATAAAAAGGGGTTTTGTCGTAAAAATCTTAGGTTCCTTTGCTCACCTCAAGTTTATTTGACCATTTTTTCTAATAAACCCACAGAATCTACAAAAATATTACAAAAGATTTCAAAAGAAATTAGTGAAAACCTGTTTTTTTGTTGCATTTGCATTATTTTCTTATTTTAAGTAAGTTTTTGTACATAAAAAGGGGTTTTGTCGTAAAAATCTTAGGTTCCTTTGCTCACCTCAAGTTTATTTGACCATTTTTTCTAATAAACCCACAGAATCTACAAAAATATTACAAAAGATTCCAAAAGAAATCAGTGAAAACCTGTTTTTTTGTTGCATTTGCATTATTTTCTTATTTTAAGTAAGTTTTTGTACATAAAAAGGGGTTTTGTCGTAAAAAACTTAAGTTCCTTTGCTATCCTCAAGTTTATTTGACCATTTTTTCTAATAAACCCACAGAATCTACAAAAATATTACAAAAGATTCCAAAAGAAATCAGTGAAAACCTGTTATTTAAATTTTTTTAAGAGAATTACTCATTTTCACGAAAAAGTTTATGGACATAAAATACTCGTTGAGCTAAAAGACATAGGTATGCCCGGTTGTTTTTGAGTTAAATGAACACTTTCTTTAATAAACCCAAAAAATCTACAAAAATATTACAAAAGATTTCAAAAGATATCAGTGAAAACCTGTTTTTTTATTGCATTTGCATTATTTTCTTATTTTAAGTAAGTTTTTGTACATAAAAAGGGGTTTTGTTGTGAAAATCTTAGGTTCCTTTGCTCACCTCAAGTTTATTTGACCATTTTTTCTATTAAACCCACAGAATCTACAAAAATATTACAAAAGATTTCAAAAGAGATCAGTGAAAACCTGTTTTTTTGTTGCATTTGCATTATTTTCTTATTTTAAGTAAGTTTTTGTACATAAAAAGGGGTTTTGTCGTAAAAAACTGAAGTTCCTTTGCTCACCTTAAGTTTATTTGACCATTTTTTCTAATAAACCCACAGAATCTACAAAAATATTGCAAAAGATTCCAAAAGAAATTAGTGAAAACCTGTTTTTTTGTTGCATTTGCATTATTTTCTTATTTTAAGTAAGTTTTTGTACATAAAAAGGGGTTTTGTCGTAAAAATCTTAGGTTCCTTTGCTCACCTTAAGTTTATTTGACCATTTTTTCTAATAAACCCACAGAATCTACAAAAATATTACGAAAGATTCCAAAAGAAATCAGTGAAAACCTGTTTTTTTGTTTTATTTGCATTATTTTCTTATTTTAAGTAAGTTTTTGTACATAAAAAGGGGTTTTGTCGTAAAAATCTTAGGTTCCTTTGCTTACCTCAAGTTTATTTGACCATTTTTTCTAATAAACCCACAGAATCTACAAATATATTACAAAAGATTCCAAAAGAAATCAGTGAAAGTCTGTTTTTTTGTTGCATTTGCATTATTTTCTAATTTTAAGTAAGTTTTTGTACATGAAAAGGGGTTTTGTCGTAAAAATCTTAGGTTCCTTTGCTCACCTCAAGTTTATTTGACCATTTTTTCTAATAAACCCACAGAATCTACAAAAATATTACAAAAGATTCCAAAAGAAATCAGTGAAAACCTGTTTTTTTGTTGCATTTGCATTATTTTCTTATTTTAAGTAAGTTTTTGTACATAAAAAGGAGTTTTGTCGTAAAAAACTTAAGTTCCTTTGCTATCCTCAAGTTTATTTGACCATTTTTTTTAATAAACCCACAGAATCTACAAAAATATTACAAAAGATTCCAAAAGAAATCAGTGAAAACCTGTTTTTTTGTTGCATTTGCATTATTTTCTTATTTTAAGTAAGTTTTTGTACATAAAAAGGGGTTTTGTCGTAAAAAACTTAAGTTCCTTTGCTATCCTCAAGTTTATTTGACCATTTTTTCTAATAAACCCACAGAATCTACAAAAATATTACAAAAGATTCCAAAAGAAATCAGTGAAAACCTGTTTTTTTGTTGCATTTGCATTATTTTCTTATTTTAAGTAAGTTTTTGTACATAAAAAGGGGTTTTGTCGTAAAAATCTTAGGTTCCTTTGCTCACCTCAAGTTTATTTGACCATTTTTTCTAATAAACCCACAGAATCTACAAAAATATTACAAAAGATTCCAAAAGAAATCAGTGAAAACCTGTTTTTTTGTTGCATTTGCATTATTTTCTTATTTTAAGTAAGTTTTTGTACATAAAAAGGGGTTTTGTCGTAAAAATCTTAGGTTCCTTTGCTCATCTCAAGTTTATTTGACCATTTTTTCTAATAAACCCACAGAATCTACAAAAATATTACGAAAGATTCCAAAAGAAATCAGTGAAAACCTGTTTTTTTGTTTTATTTGCATTATTTTCTTATTTTAAGTAAGTTTTTGTACATAAAAAGGGGTTTTGTCGTAAAAATCTTAGGTTCCTTTGCTTACCTCAAGTTTATTTGACCATTTTTTCTAATAAACCCACAGAATCTACAAATATATTACAAAAGATTCCAAAAGAAATCAGTGAAAACCTGTTTTTTTGTTGCATTTGCATTATTTTCTAATTTTAAGTAAGTTTTTGTACATGAAAAGGGGTTTTGTCGTAAAAATCTTAGGTTCCTTTGCTCACCTCAAGTTTATTTGACCATTTTTTCTAATAAACCCACAGAATCTACAAAAATATTACAAAAGATTCCAAAAGAAATCAGTAAAAACCTGTTATTTAAATTTTTTTAAGAGAAATACTCATTTTCACAAAAAAGTTTATCGACATAAAATACTCGTTGAGCTAAAAAACATAGGTATGCCCGGTTGTTTTTGAGTTAAATGAACACTTTCTTTAGTAAACCCCAAAAATCTACAAAAATATTACAGAAGATTTCAAAAGATATCAGTGAAAACCTGTTTTTTTGATGCATTTGCATTATTTTCTTGTTTTAAGTAAGTTTTTGTACATAAAAAGGGGTTTTGTCGTAAAAATCTTAGGTTCCTTTGTTCACCTCAAGTTTATTTGACCATTTTATTTAATAAACCCACAGAATCTACAAAAATATTACAAAAGATTCCAAAAGAAATCAGTGGAAACCTGTTTTTTTGTTGCATTTGCATTATTTTTTTATTTTAAGTAAGTTTTTGTTCATAAAAAGGGGTTTTGTCGTAAAAATCTTAAGTTCCTTTGCTCACCTCAAGTTTATTTGACCATTTTTTCTAATAAACCCACAGAATCTACAAAAATATTACAAAAGATTCCAAAAGAAATCAGTGAAAACCTGTTTTTTTGTTGCATTTGCATTATTTTCTTATTTTAAGTAAGTTTTTGTACATAAAAAGGAGTTTTGTCGTAAAAAACTTAAGTTCCTTTGCTCACCTCAAGTTTATTTGAGCATTTTTTCTAATAAACCCACAGAATCTACAAAAATATTACAAAAGATTCCAAAAGATATTAGTGAAAACCTTTTTTTTTGTTGCATTTGCATTATTTTCTTATTTTAAGTAAGTTTTTGTACGTAAAAAGGGGTTTTGTCGTAAAAATCTTAGGTTCCTTTGCTCACCTCAAGTTTATTTGACCATTTTTTCTAATAAACCCACAGAATCTACAAAAATATTACAAAAGATTCCAAAAGAAATCAGTGAAAACCTGTTTTTTTGTTGCATTTGCATTATTTTCTTATTTTAAGTAAGTTTTTGTACATAAAAAGGGGTTTTGTCGTAAAAATCATAGGTTCCTTTGCTCACCTCAAGTTTATTTGACCATTTTTTTCTAATAAACCCACAGAATCTACAAAAATATTACAAAAGATTCCAAAAGAAATCAGTGAAAACCTGTTTTTTTGTTGCATTTGCATTATTTTCTTATTTTAAGTAGGTTTTTGTACATAAAAAGGGGTTTTGTCGTATAAATCTTAGATTCCTTTGCTCACCTTAAGTTTATTTGACCCTTTTTTCTAATAATTCCACAGAATCTACAAAAATATTACAAAAGATTCCAAAAGAAATCAGTGAAAACCTGTTTTTTTGTTGCATTTGCATTATTTTCTTATTTTAAGTAAGTTTTTGTACATAAAAAGGGGTTTTGTCGTAAAAATCTTATGTTCCTTTGCTCACCTCAAGTTTATTTGACCATTTTTTCTAATAAACCCACAGAATCTACAAAAATATTACAAAAGATTCCAAAAGAAATCAGTGAAAACCTGTTTTTTTGTTGCATTTGCATTATTTTCTTATTTTAAGTAAGTTTTTGTACATAAAAAGGGGTTTTGTCGTAAAAACCATAGGTTCCTTTGCTCACCTCAAGTTTATTTGACCATTTTTTCTAATAAACCCACAGAATCTACAAAAATATTACAAAAGATTCCAAAAGAAATCAGTGAAAACCTGTTTTTTTGTGCATTTGCATTATTTTCTTATTTTAAGTAAGTTTTTGTACATAAAAAGGGGTTTTGTCGTAAAAATCATAGGTTCCTTTGCTCACCTCAAGTTTATATGACCATTTTTTCTAATAAACCCACAGAATCTACAAAAATATTACAAAAGATTCCAAAAGAAATCAGTGAAAACCTGTTTTTTTGTTGCATTTGCATTATTTTCTTATTTTAAGTAAGTTTTTGTACATAAAAAGGGGTTTTGTCGTAAAAATCATAGGTTCCTTTGCTCACCTCAAGTTTATTTGACCATTTTTTCTAATAAACCCACAGAATCTACAAAAATATTACAAAAGATTCCAAAAGAAATCAGTGAAAACCTGTTTTTTTGTTGCATTTGCATTATTTTCTTATTTTAAGTAAGTTTTTGTACATAAAAAGGGGTTTTGTCGTAAAAATCTTAGGTTCCTTTGCTCACCTCAAGTTTATTTGACCATTTTTTTTAATAAACCAACAGAATCTACAAAAATATTACAAAAGATTCCAAAAGAAATCAGTGAAAACCTGTTTTTTTGTTGCATTTGCATTATTTTCTTATTTTAAGTAAGTTTTTGTACATAAAAAGGGGTTTTGTCGAAAAAATCATAGGTTCCTATGCTCACCTCAAGTTTATTTAAGCATTTTTTCTAATAAACCAACAGAATCTACAAAAATATTACAAAAGATTCCAAATGAAATCAGTGAAAACCTGTTTTTTTGTTTTATTTGCATTATTTTCTTATTTTAAGTAACTTTTTGTACATAAAAAGGGGTTTTGTTGTAAAAGTAATAGGTTCCTTTGCTCACCTCAAGTTTATTTGACCATTTTTTCTTATAAACCTCTAGAATCTACATAAATATTACAAAAGTTTTCAAAAGAAATTAGTTAAAACCTGTTTTTTTGTTGCATTTGTATTATTTTCTTATTTATAGTAAGTTTTTGTACATAAAAAGGGGTTTTGTCGTAAAAATCTTATGTTCCAATGCTCACCTCATGTTTATTTGACTATTTTTTTTTGTAAACCTACGAATCTACAAAAATATTACAAAAGATTCCAAAAGAAATCAGTGAAAACCTGTTTTTTTGTTGCATTTGCATTATTTTCTTATTTTAAGTAAGTTTTTGTACATAAAAAGGGGTTTTGTCGTAAAAATCATAGATTCCTTTGCTCACCTCAAGTTTATTTGACCATTTTTTCTAATAAACCCACAGAATATTCTAAAATATTACAAAAGATTCCAAAAGAAATCAGTGAAAACCTGTTTTTTTGTTGCATTTGCATTATTTTTTTATTTTAAGTAAGTTTTTGTACATAAAAAGGGGTTTTGTCGTAAAAATCTTAGGTTTCTTTGCTCACCTCAAGTTTATTTGACCATTTTTTTGAATAAACCTACAAAATCTACAAAAATATTACAAAAGATTCCAAATGAAAGCAGTGAAAACCTGTTTTTTTGTTGCATTTGCATTATTTTCTTATTTTTAGTAAGTTTTTGTACATAAAAAGGGGTTTTGTCGTAAAAATCATAGGTTCCTTTGCTCACCTCAAGTTTTTTTGACCATTTTTTTTTATAAACCCACAAAATCCTCAAAAATATTACAAAAGATTCTAAAAGAAATCAGTGAAAACCTGTTTTTTTGTTGCATTTGCATTATTTTCTTATTTTAAGTAAGTTTTTGTACATAAAAAGGAGTTTTGTCGTAAAAATCTTAGATTCTTTTGCTCACCTTAAGTTTATTTTACCATTTTTTGTAATAATTCCACAGAATCTTCTAAAATATTACAAAAGATTCCAAAAGAAATCAGTGAAAACCTGTTTTTTTGTTGCCTTTGCATTATTTTCTAAATTTAAGTAAGTTTTTGTACATAAAAAGGGGTTTTGTCGTAAAAATCTTATGTTCCTATGCTCACCTCATGTTTATTTGACCATTTTTTTTAATAAACCCACAGAATATACAAAAATATTACAAAAGATTCCAAAAGAAATCAGTGAAAACCTGTTTTTTTGTTGCATTTGCATTATTTTCTTATTTTAAGTAAGTTTTTGTACATAAAAAGAGGTTTTGTCGTAAAAACCATAGGTTCCTTTGCTCACCTCTAGTTTATTTGACCATTTTTTCTAATAAACCCACAGAATCTACAAAAATATTACAAAAGATTCCAAAAGAAATCAGTGAAAACCTGTTTTTTTGTGCATTTGCATTATTTTCTTATTTTAAGTAAGTTTTTGTACATAAAAAGGGGTTTTGTCGTAAAAACCATAGGTTCCTTTGCTCACCTCAAGTTTATTTGACCATTTTTTCTAATAAACCCACAGAATCTACAAAAATATTACAAAAGATTCCAAAAGAAATCAGTGAAAACCTGTTTTTTTGTGCATTTGCATTATTTTCTTATTTTAAGTAAGTTTTTGTACATAAAAAGGGGCTTTGTCGTAAAAATCAAAGGTTCCTTTGCTCACCTCATGTTTATTTGACCATTTTTTTTAATAAACTCACAGAATCTACAAAAATATTACAAAAGATTCCAAAAGAAATCAGTGAAAACCTGTTTTTTTGTTGCATTTGCATTATTTTCTTATTTTAAGTAAGTTTTTGTACATAAAAAGGGGTTTTGTCGTAAAAATCAAAGGTTCCTTTGCTCACCTCATGTTTATTTGACCATTTTTTTTAATAAACTCACAGAATCTACAAAAATATTACAAAAGATTCCAAAAGAAATCAGTGAAAACCTGTTTTTTTTGTTGCATTTGCATTATTTTTTTATTTTAAGTAAGTTTTTGTACATAAAAAGGGGTTTTGTCGAAAAAATCATAGGTTCCTATGCTCACCTCAAGTTTATTTAAGCATTTTTTCTAATAAACCAACAGAATCTACAAAAATATTACAAAAGATTCCAAATGAAATCAGTGAAAACCTGTTTTTTTGTTTTATTTGCATTATTTTCTTATTTTAAGTAACTTTTTGTACATAAAAAGGGGTTTTGTTGTAAAAGTAATAGGTTCCTTTGCTCACCTCAAGTTTATTTGACCATTTTTTCTTATAAACCTCTAGAATCTACATAAATATTACAAAAGTTTTCAAAAGAAATTAGTTAAAACCTGTTTTTTTGTTTCATTTGTATTATTTTCTTATTTATAGTAAGTTTTTGTACATAAAAAGGGGTTTTGTCGTAAAAATCTTATGTTCCAATGCTCACCTCATGTTTATTTGACTATTTTTTTTTGTAAACCTACGAATCTACAAAAATATTACAAAAGATTCCAAAAGAAATCAGTGAAAACCTGTTTTTTTGTTGCATTTGCATTATTTTCTTATTTTAAGTAAGTTTTTGTACATAAAAACGGGTTTCGTCGTAAAAATCATAGGTTCCTTTGCTCACCTCAAGTTTATTTGACCATTTTTTTTAATAAACCCACAGAATATTCAAAAATATTACAAAAGATTTCAAAAGAAATCAGTGAAAACCTGTTTTTTTGTTGCATTTGCATTATTTTCTTATTTTAAGTAAGTTTTTGTACATAAAAAGGAGTTTTGTCGTAAAAATCATAGATTCCTTTGCTCACCTCAAGTTTATTTGACCATTTTTTCTAATAAACCCACAGAATATTCTAAAATATTACAAAAGATTCCAAAAGAAATCAGTGAAAACCTGTTTTTTTGTTGCATTTGCATTATTTTTTTATTTTAAGTAAGTTTTTGTACATAAAAAGGGGTTTTGTCGTAAAAATCTTAGGTTTCTTTGCTCACCTCAAGTTTATTTGACCATTTTTTTGAATAAACCTACAAAATCTACAAAAATATTACAAAAGATTCCAAATGAAAGCAGTGAAAACCTGTTTTTTTGTTGCATTTGCATTATTTTCTTATTTTTAGTAAGTTTTTGTACATAAAAAGGGGTTTTGTCGTAAAAATCATAGGTTCCTTTGCTCACCTCAAGTTTTTTTGACCATTTTTTTTTATAAACCCACAAAATCCTCAAAAATATTACAAAAGATTCTAAAAGAAATCAGTGAAAACCTGTTTTTTTGTTGCATTTGCATTATTTTCTTATTTTAAGTAAGTTTTTGTACATAAAAAGGAGTTTTGTCGTAAAAATCTTAGATTCTTTTGCTCACCTTAAGTTTATTTTACCATTTTTTCTAATAATTCCACAGAATCTTCTAAAATATTACAAAAGATTCCAAAAGAAATCAGTGAAAACCTGTTTTTTTGTTGCATTTGCATTATTTTCTAATTTTAAGTAAGTTTTTGTACATAAAAAGGGGTTTTGTCGTAAAAATCTTATGTTCCTATGCTCACCTCATGTTTATTTGACCATTTTTTTTAATAAACCCACAGAATCTACAAAAATATTACAAAAGATTCCAAAAGAAATCAGTGAAAACCTGTTTTTTTGTTGCATTTGCATTATTTTCTTATTTTAAGTAAGTTTTTGTACATAAAAAGAGGTTTTGTCGTAAAAACCATAGGTTCCTTTGCTCACCTCTAGTTTATTTGACCATTTTTTCTAATAAACCCACAGAATCTACAAAAATATTACAAAAGATTCCAAAAGAAATCAGTGAAAACCTGTTTTTTTGTGCATTTGCATTATTTTCTTATTTTAAGTAAGTTTTTGTACATAAAAAGGGGTTTTGTCGTAAAAACCATAGGTTCCTTTGCTCACCTCAAGTTTATTTGACCATTTTTTCTAATAAACCCACAGAATCTACAAAAATATTACAAAAGATTCCAAAAGAAATCAGTGAAAACCTGTTTTTTTGTGCATTTGCATTATTTTCTTATTTTAAGTAAGTTATTGTACATAAAAAGGGGTTTTGTCGTAAAAATCAAAGGTTCCTTTGCTCACCTCATGTTTATTTGACCATTTTTTTTAATAAACTCACAGAATCTACAAAAATATTACAAAAGATTCCAAAAGAAATCAGTGAAAACCTGTTTTTTTGTTGCATTTGCATTATTTTCTTATTTTAAGTAAGTTTTTGTACATAAAAAGGGGTTTTGTCGAAAAAATCATAGGTTCCTATGCTCACCTCAAGTTTATTTAAGCATTTTTTCTAATAAACCAACAGAATCTACAAAAATATTACAAAAGATTCCAAATGAAATCAGTGAAAACCTGTTTTTTTGTTGTATTTGCATTATTTTCTTATTTTAAGTAACTTTTTGTACATAAAAAGGGGTTTTGTTGTAAAAGTAATAGGTTCCTTTGCTCACCTCAAGTTTATTTGACCATTTTTTCTTATAAACCTCTAGAATCTACATAAATATTACAAAAGTTTTCAAAAGAAATTAGTTAAAACCTGTTTTTTTGTTGCATTTGTATTATTTTCTTATTTATAGTAAGTTTTTGTACATAAAAAGGGGTTTTGTCGTAAAAATCTTATGTTCCAATGCTCACCTTATGTTTATTTGACTATTTTTTTTTGTAAACCTACGAATCTACAAAAATATTACAAAAGATTCCAAAAGAAATCAGTGAAAACCTGTTTTTTTGTTGCATTTGCATTATTTTCTTATTTTAAGTAAGTTTTTGTACATAAAAAGGGGTTTTGTCGTAAAAAACTTAAGTTCCTTTGCTATCCTCAAGTTTATTTGACCATTTTTTCTAATAAACCCACAGAATCTACAAAAATATTACAAAAGATTCCAAAAGAAATCAGTGAAAACCTGTTTTTTTGTTGCATTTGCATTATTTTCTTATTTTAAGTAAGTTTTTGTACATAAAAAGGGGTTTTGTCGTAAAAATCTTAGGTTCCTTTGCTCACCTCAAGTTTATTTGACCATTTTTTCTAATAAACCCACAGAATCTACAAAAATATTACAAAAGATTCCAAAAGAAATCAGTGAAAACCTGTTTTTTTGTTGCATTAGCACTATTTTCATATGTTAAGTAAGTTTTTGAACATAAAAAGGGGTTTTGTCGTAAAAATCTTAGGTTCCTTTGCTCACCTCAAGTTTATTTGACCATTTTTTCTAATAAACCCACAGAATCTACAAAAATATCACAAAAGATTCCAAAAGAAATCAGTGAAAATCTGTTATTTAAATTTTTTTAAGAGAAATACTCATTTTCACGAAAAAGTTTATCGACATAAAATACTCGTTGAGCTAAAAAACATAGGTATGCCTGGTTGTTTTTGAGTTAAATGAACACTTTCTTTAATAAACCCCAAAAATCTACAAAAATATTACAAAAGATTTCAAAAGATATCAGTGAAAACCTGTTTTTTTGATGCATTTGCATTATTTTCTTGTTTTAAGTAAGTTTTTGTACATAAAAAGGGGTTTTGTCGTAAAAATCTTAGGTTCCTTTGCTCACCTCAAGTTTATTTGACCATTTTTTCTAATAAACCCACAGAATCTACAAAAATATTACAAAAGATTCCAAAAGAAATCAGTGAAAACCTGTTTTTTTGTTGCATTTGCATTATTTTCTTATTTTAAGTAAGTTTTTGTACTTAAAAAGGGGTTTTGTCGTAAAAAACTTAAGTTCCTTTGCTCACCTCAAGTTTATTTGACCATTTTTTCTAATAAACCCACAGAATCTACAAAAATATTACAAAAGATTCCAAAAGAAATCAGTGAAAACCTGTTTTTTTGTTGCATTTGCATTATTTTCTTATTTTAAGTAAGTTTTTGTACCTAAAAAGGGGTTTTGTCGTAAAAATCTTAGGTTCCTTTGCTCACCTCAAGTTTATTTGACCATTTTTTCTAATAAACCCACAGAATCTACAAAAATATTACAAAAGATTCCAAAAGAAATCAGTGAAAACCTGTTTTTTTGTTGCATTTGCATTATTTTCATATGTTAAGTAAGTTTTTGTACATAAAAAGGGGTTTTGTCGTAAAAATCTTAGGTTCCTTTGCTCACCTCAAGTTTATTTGACCATTTTTTCTAATAAACCCACAGAATCTACAAAAATATTACAAAAGATTCCAAAAGAAATCAGTGAAAACCTGTTTTTTTGATGCATTTGCATTATTTTCTTGTTTTAAGTAAGTTTTTGTACATAAAAAGGGGTTTTGTCGTAAAAATCATAAATTCCTATGCTCACCTCAAGTTTATTTAAGCATTTTTTCTAATAAACCAACAGAATCTACAAAAATATTACAAAAGATTCCAAATGAAATCAGTGAAAACCTGTTTTTTTGTTTTATTTGCATTATTTTCTTATTTTAAGTAACTTTTTGTACATAAAAAGGGGTTTTGTTGTAAAAGTAATAGGTTCCTTTGCTCACCTCAAGTTTATTTGACCATTTTTTCTTATAAACCTCTAGAATCTACATAAATATTACAAAAGTTTTCAAAAGAAATTAGTTAAAACCTGTTTTTTTGTTGCATTTGTATTATTTTCTTATTTATAGTAAGTTTTTGTACATAAAAAGGGGTTTTGTCGTAAAAATTTTATGTTCCAATGCTCACCTCATGTTTATTTGACTATTTTTTTTTGTAAACCTACGAATCTACAAAAATATTACAAAAGATTCCAAAAGAAATCAGTGAAAACCTGTTTTTTTGTTGCATTTGCATTATTTTCTTATTTTAAGTAAGTTTTTGTACATAAAAAGGGGTTTTGTCGTAAAAATCATAGATTCCTTTGCTCACCTCAAGTTTATTTGACCATTTTTTCTAATAAACCCACAGAATATTCTAAAATATTACAAAAGATTCCAAAAGAAATCAGTGAAAACCTGTTTTTTTGTTGCATTTGCATTATTTTTTTATTTTAAGTAAGTTTTTGTACATAAAAAGGGGTTTTGTCGTAAAAATCTTAGGTTTCTTTGCTCACCTCAAGTTTATTTGACCATTTTTTTGAATAAACCTACAAAATCTACAAAAATATTACAAAAGATTCCAAATGAAAGCAGTGAAAACCTGTTTTTTTGTTGCATTTGCATTATTTTCTTATTTTTAGTAAGTTTTTGTACATAAAAAGGGGTTTTGTCGTAAAAATCATAGGTTCCTTTGCTCACCTCAAGTTTTTTTGACCATTTTTTTTTATAAACCCACAAAATCCTCAAAAATATTACAAAAGATTCTAAAAGAAATCAGTGAAAACCTGTTTTTTTGTTGCATTTGCATTATTTTCTTATTTTAAGTAAGTTTTTGTACATAAAAAGGAGTTTTGTCGTAAAAATCTTAGATTCTTTTGCTCACCTTAAGTTTATTTTACCATTTTTTGTAATAATTCCACAGAATCTTCTAAAATATTACAAAAGATTCCAAAAGAAATCAGTGAAAACCTGTTTTTTTGTTGCATTTGCATTATTTTCTAAATTTAAGTAAGTTTTTGTACATAAAAAGGGGTTTTGTCGTAAAAATCTTATGTTCCTATGCTCACCTCATGTTTATTTGACCATTTTTTTTAATAAACCCACAGAATATACAAAAATATTACAAAAGATTCCAAAAGAAATCAGTGAAAACCTGTTTTTTTGTTGCATTTGCATTATTTTCTTATTTTAAGTAAGTTTTTGTACATAAAAAGGGGTTTTGTCGTAAAAATCTTAGGTTCCTTTGCTCACCTCTAGTTTATTTGACCATTTTTTCTAATAAACCCACAGAATCTACAAAAATATTACAAAAGATTCCAAAAGAAATCAGTGAAAACCTGTTTTTTTGTGCATTTGCATTATTTTCTTATTTTAAGTAAGTTTTTGTACATAAAAAGGGGTTTTGTCGTAAAAACCATAGGTTCCTTTGCTCACCTCAAGTTTATTTGACCATTTTTTCTAATAAACCCACAGAATCTACAAAAATATTACAAAAGATTCCAAAAGAAATCAGTGAAAACCTGTTTTTTTGTGCATTTGCATTATTTTCTTATTTTAAGTAAGTTTTTGTACATAAAAAGGGGCTTTGTCGTAAAAATCAAAGGTTCCTTTGCTCACCTCATGTTTATTTGACCATTTTTTTTAATAAACTCACAGAATCTACAAAAATATTACAAAAGATTCCAAAAGAAATCAGTGAAAACCTGTTTTTTTGTTGCATTTGCATTATTTTCTTATTTTAAGTAAGTTTTTGTACATAAAAAGGGGTTTTGTCGTAAAAATCAAAGGTTCCTTTGCTCACCTCATGTTTATTTGACCATTTTTTTTAATAAACTCACAGAATCTACAAAAATATTACAAAAGATTCCAAAAGAAATCAGTGAAAACCTGTTTTTTTGTTGCATTTGCATTATTTTTTTATTTTAAGTAAGTTTTTGTACATAAAAAGGGGTTTTGTCGAAAAAATCATAGGTTCCTATGCTCACCTCAAGTTTATTTAAGCATTTTTTCTAATAAACCAACAGAATCTACAAAAATATTACAAAAGATTCCAAATGAAATCAGTGAAAACCTGTTTTTTTGTTTTATTTGCATTATTTTCTTATTTTAAGTAACTTTTTGTACATAAAAAGGGGTTTTGTTGTAAAAGTAATAGGTTCCTTTGCTCACCTCAAGTTTATTTGACCATTTTTTCTTATAAACCTCTAGAATCTACATAAATATTACAAAAGTTTTCAAAAGAAATTAGTTAAAACCTGTTTTTTTGTTTCATTTGTATTATTTTCTTATTTATAGTAAGTTTTTGTACATAAAAAGGGGTTTTGTCGTAAAAATCTTATGTTTTAATGCTCACCTCATGTTTATTTGACTATTTTTTTTTGTAAACCTACGAATCTACAAAAATATTACAAAAGATTCCAAAAGAAATCAGTGAAAACCTGTTTTTTTGTTGCATTTGCATTATTTTCTTATTTTAAGTAAGTTTTTGTACATAAAAAGGGGTTTTGTCGTAAAAATCATAGATTCCTTTGCTCACCTCAAGTTTATTTGACCATTTTTTCTAATAAACCCACAGAATATTCTAAAATATTACAAAAGATTCCAAAAGAAATCAGTGAAAACCTGTTTTTTTGTTGCATTTGCATTATTTTTTTATTTTAAGTAAGTTTTTGTACATAAAAAGGGGTTTTGTCGTAAAAATCTTAGGTTTCTTTGCTCACCTCAAGTTTATTTGACCATTTTTTTGAATAAACCTACAAAATCTACAAAAATATTACAAAAGATTCCAGATGAAAGCAGTGAAAACCTGTTTTTTTGTTGCATTTGCATTATTTTCTTATTTTTAGTAAGTTTTTGTACATAAAAAGGGGTTTTGTCGTAAAAATCATAGGTTCCTTTGCTCACCTCAAGTTTTTTTGACCATTTTTTTTTATAAACCCACAAAATCCTCAAAAATATTACAAAAGATTCTAAAAGAAATCAGTGAAAACCTGTTTTTTTGTTGCATTTGCATTATTTTCTTATTTTAAGTAAGTTTTTGTACATAAAAAGGAGTTTTGTCGTAAAAATCTTAGATTCTTTTGCTCACCTTAAGTTTATTTTACCATTTTTTCTAATAATTCCACAGAATCTTCTAAAATATTACAAAAGATTCCAAAAGAAATCAGTGAAAACCTGTTTTTTTGTTGCATTTGCATTATTTTCTAATTTTAAGTAAGTTTTTGTACATAAAAAGGGGTTTTGTCGTAAAAATCTTATGTTCCTATGCTCACCTCATGTTTATTTGACCATTTTTTTAATAAACCCACAGAATCTACAAAAATATTACAAAAGATTCCAAAAGAAATCAGTGAAAACCTGTTTTTTTGTTGCATTTGCATTATTTTCTTATTTTAAGTAAGTTTTTGTACATAAAAAGAGGTTTTGTCTTAAAAACCATAGGTTCCTTTGCTCACCTCTAGTTTATTTGACCATTTTTTCTAATAAACCCACAGAATCTACAAAAATATTACAAAAGATTCCAAATAAAATCAGTGAAAACCTGTTTTTTTGTGCATTTGCATTATTTTCTTATTTTAAGTAAGTTTTTGTACATAAAAAGGGGTTTTGTCGTAAAAACCATAGGTTCCTTTGCTCACCTCAAGTTTATTTGACCATTTTTTCTAATAAACCCACAGAATCTACAAAAATATTACAAAAGATTCCAAAAGAAATCAGTGAAAACCTGTTTTTTTGTGCATTTGCATTATTTTCTTATTTTAAGTAAGTTTTTGTACATAAAAAGGGGTTTTGTCGTAAAAATCAAAGGTTCCTTTGCTCACCTCATGTTTATTTGACCATTTTTTTTAATAAACTCACAGAATCTACAAAAATATTACAAAAGATTCCAAAAGAAATCAGTGAAAACCTGTTTTTTTGTTGCATTTGCATTATTTTCTTATTTTAAGTAAGTTTTTGTACATAAAAAGGGGTTTTGTCGAAAAAATCATAGGTTCCTATGCTCACCTCAAGTTTATTTAAGCATTTTTTCTAATAAACCAACAGAATCTACAAAAATATTACAAAAGATTCCAAATGAAATCAGTGAAAACCTGTTTTTTTGTTGTATTTGCATTATTTTCTTATTTTAAGTAACTTTTTGTACATAAAAAGGGGTTTTGTTGTAAAAGTAATAGGTTCCTTTGCTCACCTCAAGTTTATTTGACCATTTTTTCTTATAAACCTCTAGAATCTACATAAATATTACAAAAGTTTTCAAAAGAAATTAGTTAAAACCTGTTTTTTTGTTGCATTTGTATTATTTTCTTATTTATAGTAAGTTTTTGTACATAAAAAGGGGTTTTGTCGTAAAAATCTTATGTTCCAATGCTCACCTCATGTTTATTTGACTATTTTTTTTTGTAAACCTACGAATCTACAAAAATATTACAAAAGATTCCAAAAGAAATCAGTGAAAACCTGTTTTTTTGTTGCATTTGCATTATTTTCTTATTTTAAGTAAGTTTTTGTACTTAAAAAGGGGTTTTGTCGTAAAAAACTTAAGTTCCTTTGCTCACCTCAAGTTTATTTGACCATTTTTTCTAATAAACCCACAGAATCTACAAAAATATTACAAAAGATTCCAAAAGAAATCAGTGAAAACCTGTTTTTTTGATGCATTTGCATTATTTTCTTGTTTTAAGTAAGTTTTTGTACATAAAAAGGGGTTTTGTCGTAAAAATCTTAGGTTCCTTTGCTCACCTCAAGTTTATTTGACCATTTTTTCTAATAAACCCACAGAATCTACAAAAATATTACAAAAGATTCCAAAAGAAATCAGTGAAAACCTGTTTTTTTGTTGCATTTGCATTATTTTCATATGTTAAGTAAGTTTTTGAACATAAAAAGGGGTTTTGTCGTAAAAATCTTAGGTTCCTTTGCTCACCTCAAGTTTATTTGACCATTTTTTCTAATAAACCCACAGAATCTACAAAAATATCACAAAAGATTCCAAAAGAAATCAGTGAAAATCTGTTATTTAAATTTTTTTAAGAGAAATACTCATTTTCACGAAAAAGTTTATCGACATAAAATACTCGTTGAGCTAAAAAACATAGGTATGCCTGGTTGTTTTTGAGTTAAATGAACACTTTCTTTAATAAACCCCAAAAATCTACAAAAATATCACAAAAGATTTCAAAAGATATCAGTGAAAACCTGTTTTTTTGATGCATTTGCATTATTTTCTTGTTTTAAGTAAGTTTTTGTACATAAAAAGGGGTTTTGTCGTAAAAATCTTAGGTTCCTTTGCTCACCTCAAGTTTATTTGACCATTTTTTCTAATAAACCCACAGAATCTACAAAAATATTACAAAAGATTCCAAAAGAAATCAGTGAAAACCTGTTTTTTTGTTGCATTTGCATTGGTTTCTTATTTTAAGTAAGTTTTTGTACTTAAAAAGGGGTTTTGTCGTAAAAAACTTAAGTTCCTTTGCTCACCTCAAGTTTATTTGACCATTTTTTCTAATAAACCCACAGAATCTACAAAAATATTACAAAAGATTCCAAAAGAAATCAGTGAAAACCTGTTTTTTTGTTGCATTTGCATTATTTTCTTATTTTAAGTAAGTTTTTGTACATAAAAAGGGGTTTTGTCGTAAAAATCTTAGGTTCCTTTGCTCACCTCAAGTTTATTTGACCATTTTTTCTAATAAACCCACAGAATCTACAAAAATATTACAAAAGATTCCAAAAGAAATCAGTGAAAACCTGTTTTTTTGTTGCATTTGCATTATTTTCATATGTTAAGTAAGTTTTTGTACATAAAAAGGGGTTTTGTCGTAAAAATCTTAGGTTCCTTTGCTCACCTCAAGTTTATTTGACCATTTTTTCTAATAAACCCACAGAATCTACAAAAATATTACAAAAGATTCCAAAAGAAATCAGTGAAAACCTGTTATTTAAATTTTTTTAAGAGAAATACTCATTTTTACGAAAAAGTTTATCGACATAAAATACTCGTTGAGCTAAAAAACATAGGTATGCCTGGTTTTTTTTGAGTTAAATGAACACTTTCTTTAATAAACCCCAAAAATCTACAAAAATATTACAAAAGATTTCAAAAGATATCAGTGAAAACCTGTTTTTTTGATGCATTTGCATTATTTTCTTGTTTTAAGTAAGTTTTTGTACATAAAAAGGGGTTTTGTCGTAAAAATCTTAGGTTCCTTTGCTCACCTCAAGTTTATTTGACCATTTTTTCTAATAAACCCACAGAATCTACAAAAATATTACAAAAGATTCCAAAAGAAATCAGTGAAAACCTGTTTTTTTGTTGCATTTGCATTATTTTCATATGTTAAGTAAGTTTTTGAACATAAAAAGGGGTTTTGTCGTAAAAATCTTAGGTTCCTTTGCTCACCTCAAGTTTATTTGACCATTTTTTCTAATAAACCCACAGAATCTACAAAAATATCACAAAAGATTCCAAAAGAAATCAGTGAAAATCTGTTATTTAAATTTTTTTAAGAGAAATACTCATTTTCACGAAAAAGTTTATCGACATAAAATACTCGTTGAGCTAAAAAACATAGGTATGCCTGGTTGTTTTTGAGTTAAATGAACACTTTCTTTAATAAACCCCAAAAATCTACAAAAATATCACAAAAGATTTCAAAAGATATCAGTGAAAACCTGTTTTTTTGATGCATTTGCATTATTTTCTTGTTTTAAGTAAGTTTTTGTACATAAAAAGGGGTTTTGTCGTAAAAATCTTAGGTTCCTTTGCTCACCTCAAGTTTATTTGACCATTTTTTCTAATAAACCCACAGAATCTACAAAAATATTACAAAAGATTCCAAAAGAAATCAGTGAAAACCTGTTTTTTTGTTGCATTTGCATTATTTTCTTATTTTAAGTAAGTTTTTGTACATAAAAAGGGGTTTTGTCGTAAAAAACTTAAGTTCCTTTGCTCACCTCAAGTTTATTTGACCATTTTTTCTAATAAACCCACAGAATCTACAAAAATATTACAAAAGATTCCAAAAGAAATCAGTGAAAACCTGTTTTTTTGATGCATTTGCATTATTTTCTTGTTTTAAGTAAGTTTTTGTACATAAAAAGGGGTTTTGTCGTAAAAATCTTAGGTTCCTTTGCTCACCTCAAGTTTATTTGACCATTTTTTCTAATAAACCCACAGAATCTACAAAAATATTACAAAAGATTCCAAAAGAAATCAGTGAAAACCTGTTTTTTTGTTGCATTTGCATTATTTTCTTATTTTAAGTAAGTTTTTGTACATAAAAAGGGGTTTTGTCGTAAAAAACTTAAGTTCCTTTGCTCACCTCAAGTTTATTTGACCATTTTTTCTAATAAACCCACAGAATCTACAAAAATATCACAAAAGATTCCAAAAGAAATCAGTGAAAACCTGTTATTTAAATTTTTTTAAGAGAAATACTCATTTTCACGAAAAAGTTTATCGACATAAAATACTCGTTGAGCTAAAAAACATAGGTATGCCTGGTTGTTTTTGAGTTAAATGAACACTTTCTTTAATAAACCCCAAAAATCTACAAAAATATTACAAAAGATTTCAAAAGATATCAGTGAAAACCTGTTTTTTTGATGCATTTGCATTATTTTCTTGTTTTAAGTAAGTTTTTGTACATAAAAAGGGGTTTTGTCGTAAAAATCTTAGGTTCCTTTGCTCACCTCAAGTTTATTTGACCATTTTTTCTAATAAACCCACAGAATCTACAAAAATATTACAAAAGATTCCAAAAGAAATCAGTGAAAACCTGTTTTTTTGTTGCATTTGCATTATTTTCTTATTTTAAGTAAGTTTTTGTACTTAAAAAGGGGTTTTGTCGTAAAAAACTTAAGTTCCTTTGCTCACCTCAAGTTTATTTGACCATTTTTTCTAATAAACCCACAGAATCTACAAAAATATTACAAAAGATTCCAAAAGAAATCAGTGAAAACCTGTTTTTTTGTTGCATTTGCATTATTTTCTTATTTTAAGTAAGTTTTTGTACCTAAAAAGGGGTTTTGTCGTAAAAATCTTAGGTTCCTTTGCTCACCTCAAGTTTATTTGACCATTTTTTCTAATAAACCCACAGAATCTACAAAAATATTACAAAAGATTCCAAAAGAAATCAGTGAAAACCTGTTTTTTTGTTGCATTTGCATAATTTCTTATTTTAAGTAAGTTTTTGTACATAAAAAGGGGTTTTGTCGTAAAAATCTTAGGTTCCTTTGCTCACCTCAAGTTTATTTGACCATTTTTTCTAATAAACCCACAGAATCTACAAAAATATTACAAAAGATTCCAAAAGAAATTAGTGAAAACCTGTGTTTTTGTTGCATTTGCATTATTTTCTTATTTTATGTAAGTTTTTGTACAAAAAAAGGGGTTTTGTCGTAAAAAACTTAAGTTCCTTTGCTCACCTTAAGTTTATTTGACCATTTTTTCTAATAAACCCACAGAATCTACAAAAATATTACAAAAGATTCCAAAAGAAATTAGTGAAAACCTGTTTTTTTGTTGCATTTGCATTATTTTCTTATTTTAAGTAAGTTTTTGTACATAAAAAGGGGTTTTGTCGTAAAAATCTTAGGTTGCTTTGCTCACCTCAAGTTTATTTGACCATTTTTTCTAATAAACCCACAGAATCTACAAAAATATTACAAAAGATTCCAAAAGAAATTAGTGAAAACCTGTTTTTTTGTTGCATTTGCATTATTTTCTTATTTTAAGTAAGTTTTTGTACATAAAAAGGGGTTTTGTCGTAAAAATCTTAGGTTCCTTTGCTCACCTCAAGTTTATTTGACCATTTTTTCTAATAAACCCACAGAATCTACAAAAATATTACAAAAGATTCCAAAAGAAATCAGTGAAAACCTGTTTTTTTGATGCATTTGCATTATTTTCTTGTTTTAAGTAAGTTTTTGTACATAAAAAGGGGTTTTGTCGTAAAAATCTTAGGTTCCTTTGCTCACCTCAAGTTTATTTGACCATTTTTTCTAATAAACCCACAGAATCTACAAAAATATTACAAAAGATTCCAAAAGAAATCAGTGAAAACCTGTTATTTAAATTTTTTTAAGAGAAATACTCATTTTTACGAAAAAGTTTATCGACATAAAATACTCGTTGAGCTAAAAAACATAGGTATGCCTGGTTTTTTTTGAGTTAAATGAACACTTTCTTTAATAAACCCCAAAAATCTACAAAAATATTACAAAAGATTTCAAAAGATATCAGTGAAAACCTGTTTTTTTGTTGCATTTGCATTATTTTCTTATTTTAAGTAAGTTTTTGTACATAAAAAGGGGTTTTGTCGTAAAAATCTTATGTTCCTATGCTCACCTCATGTTTATTTGACTATTTTTTTTTGTAAACCTACGAATCTACAAAAATATTACAAAAGATTCCAAAAGAAATCAGTGAAAACCTGTTTTTTTGTTGCATTTGCATTATTTTCTTATTTTAAGTAAGTTTTTGTACATAAAAAGGAGTTTTGTCGTAAAAATCTTAGATTCTTTTGCTCACCTTAAGTTTATTTTACCATTTTTTCTAATAATTCCACAGAATCTTCTAAAATATTACAAAAGATTCCAAAAGAAATCAGTGAAAACCTGTTTTTTTGTTGCATTTGCATTATTTTCTAATTTTAAGTAAGTTTTTGTACATAAAAAGGGGTTTTGTCGTAAAAATCTTATGTTCCTATGCTCACCTCATGTTTATTTGACCATTTTTTTTAATAAACCCACAGAATCTACAAAAATATTACAAAAGATTCCAAAAGAAATCAGTGAAAACCTGTTTTTTTGTTGCATTTGCATTATTTTCTTATTTTAAGTAAGTTTTTGTACATAAAAAGAGGTTTTGTCGTAAAAACCATAGGTTCCTTTGCTCACCGCAAGTTTTTTTGACCATTTTTTCTAATAAACCCACAGAATCTACAAAAATATTACAAAAGATTCCAGAAGAAATCAGTGAAAACCTGTTTTTTTGTGCATTTGCATTATTTTCTTATTTTAAGTAAGTTTTTGTACATAAAAAGGGGTTTTGTCGTGAAAATCTTAGGTTTCTTTGCTCACCTTATGTTTATTTGACCATTTTTTCTAATAAACTTACAGAATCTTCAAAATTATTACAAATGATTTCAAAAGAAATCAGTGAAAACCTGTTTTTTTGTTGCATTTGCATTATTTTCTTATTTTAAGTAAGTTTTTGTACATAAAAAGGGGATTTGTCGTAAAAACCATAGGTTCCTTTGCTCACCTCAAGTTTATTTGACCATTTTTTCTAATAAACCCACAGAATCTACAAAAATATTACAAAAGATTCCAAAAGAAATCAGTGAAAACCTGTTTTTTTGTTGCATATGCATTATTTTCTTATTTTAAGTAAGTTTTTGTACATAAAAAGGGGTTTTGTCGTAAAAATCTTAGGTTCCTTTGCTCACCTCAAGTTTATTTGACTATTTTTTCTAATAAACTCACAGAATCTACAAAAATATTACAAAAGATTCCAGAAGAAATCAGTGAAAACCTGTTTTTTTGTTGCATTTGCATTATTTTCTTATTTTAAGTAAGTTTTTGTACATAAAAAGGGGTTTTGTCGTAAAAATCTTAGGTTCCTTTGCTCACCTCAAGTTTATTTGACCATTTTTTCTAATAAACCCACAGAATCTACAAAAATATTACAAAAGATTCCAAAAGAAATCAGTGAAAACCTGTTATTTAAATTTTTTTAAGAGAAATACTCATTTTCACGAAAAAGTTTATGACATAAAATACTCGTTGAGCTAAAAAACATAGGTATGCCTGGTTGTTTTTGATTTAAATGAACATTTTCTTTAATAAACCCACAGAATCTACAAAAATATTACAAAAGATTCCAAAAGAAATCAGTGAAAACCTGTTTTTTTGTTGCATTTGCATTGTTTTCTTATTTTAAGTAAGTTTTTGTACATAAAAAGGAGTTATGTCGTAAAAATCTTAGGTTCTTTTGCTCACCTTAAGTTTATTTGACCATTTTTTCTAATAAACCCACAGAATCTACAAAAATATTACAAAAGATTCCAAAAGAAATCAGTGAAAACCTGTTTTTTTGTTGCATTTGCATTATTTTTTTATTTTAAATAAGTTTTTGTACATATAAAAGGGTTTTGTCGTAAAAACCATAGGTTCCTTTGCTCGCCTCAAGTTTATTTGACCATATTTTCTAATAAACCCAATGAATCTACAAAAATATTACAAAAGATTCCAAAAGAAATCAGTGAAAACCTGTTTTTTTGTGCATTTGCATTATTTTCTTATTTTAATTAAGTTTTTGTACATAAAAAGGAGTTTTGTCGTAAAAATCTTAGGTTCTTTTGCTCACCTTAACTTTATTTGACTATTTTTTCTAATAATTCCACAGAATCTTCTGAAATATTACAAATGATTTCAAAAGAAATCAGTGAAAACCTGTTTTTTTGTTGCATTTGCATTATTTTCTTATTTTAAGTAAGTTTTTGTACATAAAAAGAGGTTTTGTCGTTAAGACCATAGGTTCCTTTGCTCACCTCAAGTTTGATTTACCATTTTTTCTAATAATTCCACAGAATCTTCTAAAAATATTACAAAAGATTCCAAAAGAAATCAGTGAAAACTTGTTTTTTTGTTGCATTTGCATTATTTTCAAATTTTTCGTAAGTTTTTGTACATAAAAAGGGGTTTTGTCGTAAAAATCTTATGTTCCTATGCTCACCTCATGTTTATTTGACCATTTTTATTAATAAACCCACAGAATCTACAAAAATATTACAAAAGATTCCAAAAGAAATCAGTGAAAACCTGTTTTTTTGTTGCATTTGCATTATTTTCTTATTTTAAGTAAGTTTTTGTACATAAAAAATTGTTTTGTCGTAAAAATCTTAGGTTCCTTTGCTCACCTCAAGTTTATTTGACCATTTTTTCTAATAACCCCACAGAATCTACAAAAATATTACAAAAGATTTCAAAAGAAATCAGTGAAAACCTGTTTTTTTGTTGCATTTGCATTATTTTCTTATTTTAAGTAAGTTTTTGTACATAAAAACGGGTTTCGTCGTAAAAATCATAGGTTCCTTTGCTCACCTCAAGTGTATTTGACCATTTTTTCTAATAAACCCACAGAATATTCAAAAATATTACAAAAGATTTCAAAAGAAATCAGTGAAAACCTGTTTTTTTGTTGCATTTGCATTTTTTTTTTATTTTAAGTAAGTTTATGTACATAAAAAGGGGTTTTGTCGTAAAAATCTTAGGTTCCTTTGCTCACCTCAAGTTTATTTGACCATTTTTTTAAATAAACCCACAAAATCTAAAACAATATTACAAAAGATTCCAAATGAAAGCAGTGAAAACCTGTTTTTTTGTTGCATTTGCATTATTTTCGTATTTTTAGTAAGTTTTTGTACATAAAAAGGAGTTTTGTCGTAAAAATCTTAGGTTCTTTTGCTCACCTTAAGTTTATTTGACTATTTTTTCTAATAATTCCACAGAATCTTCTAAAATATTACAAAAGATTCCAAAAGAAATCAGTGAAAACCTGTTTTTTTGTTGCAATTGCATTATTTTCTTATTTTAAGTAAGTTTTTGTACATAAAAAATGGTTTTGTCGTAAAAATCTTAGGCTCCTTTGCTCACCTCAAGTTTATTTGACCATTTTTTCTAATAATCCGACAGAATCTACAAAAATATTACAAAATATTTCAAAAGAAATCAGTGAAAACCTATTTTTTTGTTGCATTTGCATTATTTTTTTATTTTAAGTAAGTTTTTGTACATAAAAAGGGGTTTTGTCGTAAAAATCTTAGGTTTTTTTGCTCACCTCAAGTTTATTTGACCATTTTTTTGAATAAACCCACAAAATCTACAAAAATATTACAAAAGATTCCAAATGAAAGCAGTGAAAACCTGTTTTTTTGTTGCATTTGCATTATTTTCTTATTTTTAGTAAGTTTTTGTACATAAAAAGGGGTTTTGTCGTAAAAATCATAGGTTCCTTTGCTCACCTCAAGTTTTTTTGACCATTTTTTTTTATAAACCCACAAAATCCTCAAAAATATTACAAAAGATTCTAAAAGAAATCAGTGAAAACCTGTTTTTTTGTTGCATTTGCATTATTTTCTTATTTTAAGTAAGTTTTTGTACATAAAAAGGAGTTTTGTCGTAAAAATCTTAGGTTCTTTTGCTCACCTTAAGTTTATTTGACTATTTTTTCTAATAATTCCACAGAATCTTCTAAAATATTACAAAAGATTCCAAAAGAAATCAGTGAAAACCTGTTTTTTTGTTGCAATTGCATTATTTTCTTATTTTAAGTAAGTTTTTGTACATAAAAAATGGTTTTGTCGTAAAAATCTTAGGTTTCTTTGCTCACCTCAAGTTTATTTGACCATTTTTTCTAATAATCCCACAGAATCTACAAAAATATTACAAAATATTTCAAAAGAAATCAGTGAAAACCTATTTTTTTGTTGGATTTGCATTATTTTCTTATTTTAAGTAAGTTTTTGTACATAAAAAGGGGTTTTGTCGTAAAAATCATAGGTTCCTTTGCTCACCTCAAGTTTATTTGACCATTTTTTCTAATAAACCAACAGAATATTCAAAAATATTACAAAAGATTCCAAAAGAAATCAGTGAAAACCTGTTTTTTTGTTGCATTTGCATTATTTTTTTATTTTAAGTAAGTTTTTGTACATAAAAAGGGGTTTTGTCGTAAAAATCTTAGGTTTTTTTGCTCACCTCAAGTTTATTTGACCATTTTTTTGAATAAACCCACAAAATCTACAAAAATATTACAAAAGATTCCAAATGAAAGCAGTGAAAACCTGTTTTTTTGTTGCATTTGCATTATTTTCTTATTTTTAGTAAGTTTTTGTACATAAAAAGGGGTTTTGTCGTAAAAATCATAGGTTCCTTTGCTCACCTCAAGTTTTTTTGACCATTTTTTTTTATAAACCCACAAAATCCTCAAAAATATTACAAAAGATTCTAAAAGAAATCAGTGAAAACCTGTTTTTTTGTTGCATTTGCATTATTTTCTTATTTTAAGTAAGTTTTTGTACATAAAAAGGAGTTTTGTCGTAAAAATCTTAGGTTCTTTTGCTCACCTTAAGTTTATTTTACCATTTTTTCTAATAATTCCACAGAATCTTCTAAAAATATTACAAAAGATTCCAAAAGAAATCAGTGAAAACCTGTTTTTTTGTTGCATTTGCATTATTTTCTAATTTTAAGTAAGTTTTTGTACATAAAAAGGGGTTTTGTCGTAAAAATCTTATGTTCCTATGCTCACCTCATGTTTATTTGACCATTTTTTTTAATAAACCCACAGAATCTACAAAAATATTACAAAAGATTCCAAAAGAAATCAGTGAAAACCTGTTTTTTTGTTGCATTTGCATTATTTTCTTATTTTAAGTAAGTTTTTGTACATAAAAAGAGGTTTTGTCGTAAAAACCATAGGTTTCTTTGCTCACCTCTAGTTTATTTGACCATTTTTTCTAATAAACCCACAGAATCTACAAAAATAATACAAAAGATTCCAAAAGAAATCAGTGAAAACCTGTTTTTTTGTGCATTTGCATTATTTTCTTATTTTAAGTAAGTTTTTGTACATAAAAAGGGGTTTTGTCGTAAAAACCATAAGTTCCTTTGCTCACCTCAAGTTTATTTGACCATTTTTTCTAATAAACCCACAGAATCTACAAAAATATTACAAAAGATTCCAAAAGAAATCAGTGAAAACCTGTTTTTTTGTGCATTTGCATTATTTTCTTATTTTAAGTAAGTTTTTGTACATAAAAAGGGGTTTTGTCGTAAAAATCAAAGGTTCCTTTGCTCACCTCATGTTTATTTGACCATTTTTTTTAATAAACTCACAGAATCTACAAAAATATTACAAAAGATTCCAAAAGAAATCAGTGAAAACCTGTTTTTTTGTTGCATTTGCATTATTTTCTTATTTTAAGTAAGTTTTTGTACATAAAAAGGGGTTTTGTCGTAAAAATCTTAGGTTCCTTTGCTCACCTCAAGTTTATTTGACCATTTTTTCTAATAATCCCACAGAATCTACAAAAATATTACAAAACATTTCAAAAGAAATCAGTGAAAACCTATTTTTTTGTTGGATTTGCATTATTTTCTTATTTTAAGTAAGTTTTTGTACATAAAAAGGGGTTTTGTCGTAAAAATCATAGGTTCCTTTGCTCACCTCAAGTTTATTTGACCATTTTTTCTAATAAACCCACAGAATATTCTAAAATATAACAAAAGATTCCAAAAGAAATCAGTGAAAACCTGTTTTTTTGTTGCATTTGCATTATTTTTTTATTTTAAGTAAGTTTTTGTACATAAAAAGGGGTTTTGTCGTAAAAATCTTAGGTTTTTTTGCTCACCTCAAGTTTATTTGACCATTTTTTTGAATAAACCCACAAAATCTACAAAAATATTACAAAAGATTCCAAATGAAAGCAGTGAAAACCTGTTTTTTTGTTGCATTTGCATTATTTTCTTATTTTTAGTAAGTTTTTGTACATAAAAAGGGGTTTTGTCGTAAAAATCATAGGTTCCTTTGCTCACCTCAAGTTTTTTTGACCATTTTTTTTTATAAACCCACAAAATCCTCAAAAATATTACAAAAGATTCTAAAAGAAATCAGTGAAAACCTGTTTTTTTGTTGCATTTGCATTATTTTCTTATTTTAAGTAAGTTTTTGTACATAAAAAGGAGTTTTGTCGTAAAAATCTTAGGTTCTTTTGCTCACCTTAATTTTATTTTACCATTTTTTTTAATAATTCCACAGAATCTTCTAAAAATATTACAAAAGATTCCAAAAGAAATCAGTAAAAACCTGTTTTTTTGTTGCATTTGCATTATTTTCTAATTTTAAGTAAGTTTTTGTACATAAAAAGGGGTTTTGTCGTAAAAATCTTATGTTCCTATGCTCACCTCATGTTTATTTGACCATTTTTTTTAATAAACCCACAGAATCTACAAAAATATTACAAAAGATTCCAAAAGAATTCAGTGAAAACCTGTTTTTTTGTTGCATTTGCATTATTTTCTTATTTTAAGTAAGTTTTTGTACATAAAAAGAGGTTTTGTCGTAAAAACCATAGGTTCCTTTGCTCACCTCTAGTTTATTTGACCATTTTTTCTAATAAACCCACAGAATCTACAAAAATATTACAAAAGATTCCAAAAGAAATCAGTGAAAACCTGTTTTTTTGTGCATTTGCATTATTTTCTTATTTTAAGTAAGTTTTTGTACATAAAAAGGGGTTTTGTCGTAAAAACCATAGGTTCCTTTGCTCACCTCAAGTTTATTTGACCATTTTTTCTAATAAACCCACAGAATCTACAAAAATATTACAAAAGATTCCAAAAGAAATCAGTGAAAACCTGTTTTTTTGTGCATTTGCATTATTTTCTTATTTTAAGTAAGTTTTTGTACATAAAAAGGGGTTTTGTCGTAAAAATCAAAGGTTCCTTTGCTCACCTCATGTTTATTTGACCATTTTTTTTAATAAACTCACAGAATCTACAAAAATATTACAAAAGATTCCAAAAGAAATCAGTGAAAACCTGTTTTTTTGTTGCATTTGCATTATTTTCTTATTTTAAGTAAGTTTTTGTACATAAAAAGGGGTTTTGTCGAAAAAATCATAGGTTCCTATGCTCACCTCAAGTTTATTTAAGCATTTTTTCTAATAAACCAACAGAATCTACAAAAATATTACAAAAGATTCCAAATGAAATCAGTGAAAACCTGTTTTTTTGTTGTATTTGCATTATTTTCTTATTTTAAGTAACTTTTTTTACATAAAAAGGGGTTTTGTTGTAAAAGTAATAGGTTCCTTTGCTCACCTCAAGTTTATTTGACAATTTTTTCTTATAAACCTCTAGAATCTACATAAATATTACAAAAGTTTTCAAAAGAAATTAGTTAAAACCTGTTTTTTTGTTGCATTTGTATTATTTTCTTATTTATAGTAAGTTTTTGTACATAAAAAGGGGTTTTGTCGTAAAAATCTTATGTTCCAATGCTCACCTCATGTTTATTTGACTATTTTTTTTTGTAAACCTACGAATCTACAAAAATATTACAAAAGATTCCAAAAGAAATCAGTGAAAACCTGTTTTTTTGTTACATTTGCATTATTTTCTTATTTTAAGTAAGTTTTTGTACATAAAAAGGGGTTTTGTCGTAAAAATCATAGATTCCTTTGCTCACCTCAAGTTTATTTGACCATTTTTTCTAATAAACCCACAGAATATTCAAAAATATTACAAAAGATTCCAAAAGAAATCAGTGAAAACCTGTTTTTTTGTTGCATTTGCATTATTTTTTTATTTTAAGTAAGTTTTTGTACATAAAAAGGGGTTTTGTCGTAAAAATCATAGGTTCCTTTGCTCACCTCAAGTTTATTTGACCATTTTTTTGAATAAACCTACAAAATCTACAAAAATATTACAAAAGATTCCAAATGAAAGCAGTGAAAACCTGTTTTTTTGTTGCATTTGCATTATTTTCTTATTTTTAGTAAGTTTTTGTACATAAAAAGGGGTTTTGTCGTAAAAATCATAGGTTCCTTTGCTCACCTCAAGTTTTTTTGACCATTTTTTTTTATAAACCCACAAAATCCTCAAAAATATTACAAAAGATTCTAAAAGAAATCAGTGAAAAACTGTTTTTTTGTTGCATTTGCATTATTTTCTTATTTTAAGTAAGTTTTTGTACATAAAAAGGAGTTTTGTCGTAAAAATCTTAGATTCTTTTGCTCACCTTAAATTTATTTTACCATTTTTTCTAATAATTCCACAGAATCTTTTAAAATATTACAAAAGATTCCAAAAGAAATCAGTGAAAACCTGTTTTTTTGTTGCATTTGCATTATTTTCTAATTTTAATTAAGTTTTTGTACATAAAAAGGGGTTTTGTCGTAAAAATCTTATGTTCATATGCTCACCTCATGTTTATTTGACCATTTTTTTTAATAAACCCACAGAATCTACAAAAATATTACAAAAGATTCCAAAAGAAATCAGTGAAAACCTGTTTTTTTGTTGCATTTGCATTATTTTCTTATTTTAAGTAAGTTTTTGTACATAAAAAGGGGTTTTGTCGTAAAAACCATAGGTTCCTTTGCTCACCTCTAGTTTATTTGACCATTTCTTCTAATAAACCCACAGAATCTACAAAAATATTACAAAAGATTCCAAAAGAAATCAGTGAAAACCTGTTTTTTTGTGCATTTGCAATATTTTCTTATTTTAAGTAAGTTTTTGTACATAAAAAGGGGTTTTGTCGTAAAAATCAAAGGTTCCTTTGCTCACCTCATGTTTATTTGACCATTTTTTTAATAAACTCACAGAATCTACAAAAATATTACAAAAGATTCCAAAAGAAATCAGTGAAAACCTGTTTTTTTGTTGCATTTGCATTATTTTCTTATTTTAAGTAAGTTTTTGTACATAAAAAGGGGTTTTGTCGAAAAAATCATAAATTCCTATGCTCACCTCAAGTTTATTTAAGCATTTTTTCTAATAAACCAACAGAATCTACAAAAATATTACAAAAGATTCCAAATGAAATCAGTGAAAACCTGTTTTTTTGTTTTATTTGCATTATTTTCTTATTTTAAGTAACTTTTTGTACATAAAAAGGGGTTTTGTTGTAAAAGTAATAGGTTCCTTTGCTCACCTCAAGTTTATTTGACCATTTTTTCTTATAAACCTCTAGAATCTACATAAATATTACAAAAGTTTTCAAAAGAAATTAGTTAAAACCTGTTTTTTTGTTGCATTTGTATTATTTTCTTATTTATAGTAAGTTTTTGTACATAAAAAGGGGTTTTGTCGTAAAAATCTTATGTTCCAATGCTCACCTCATGTTTATTTGACTATTTTTTTTTGTAAACCTACGAATCTACAAAAATATTACAAAAGATTCCAAAAGAAATCAGTGAAAACCTGTTTTTTTGTTGCATTTGCATTATTTTCTTATTTTAAGTAAGTTTTTGTACATAAAAAGGGGTTTTGTCGTAAAAATCATAGATTCCTTTGCTAACCTCAAGTTTATTTGACCATTTTTTCTAATAAACCCACAGAATATTCTAAAATATTACAAAAGATTCCAAAAGTAATCAGTGAAAACCTGTTTTTTTGTTGCATTTGCATTATTTTTTTATTTTAAGTAAGTTTTTGTACATAAAAAGGGGTTTTGTCGTAAAAATCTTAGGTTTCTTTGCTCACCTCAAGTTTATTTGACCATTTTTTTGAATAAACCTACAAAATCTACAAAAATATTACAAAAGATTCCAAATGAAAGCAGTGAAAACCTGTTTTTTTGTTGCATTTGCATTATTTTCTTATTTTTAGTAAGTTTTTGTACATAAAAAGGGGTTTTGTCGTAAAAATCATAGGTTCCTTTGCTCACCTCAAGTTTTTTTGACCATTTTTTTTTATAAACCCACAAAATCCTCAAAAATATTACAAAAGATTCTAAAAGAAATCAGTGAAAACCTGTTTTTTTGTTGCATTTGCATTATTTTCTTATTTTAAGTAAGTTTTTGTACATAAAAAGGAGTTTTGTCGTAAAAATCTTAGATTCTTTTGCTCACCTTAAGTTTATTTTACCATTTTTTGTAATAATTCCACAGAATCTTCTAAAATATTACAAAAGATTCCAAAAGAAATTAGTGAAAACCTGTTTTTTTGTTGCATTTGCATTATTTTCTAAATTTAAGTAAGTTTTTGTACATAAAAAGGGGTTTTGTCGTAAAAATCTTATGTTCCTATGCTCACCTCATGTTTATTTGACCATTTTTTTTAATAAACCCACAGAATCTACAAAAATATTACAAAAGATTCCAAAAGAAATCAGTGAAAACCTGTTTTTTTGGTGCATTTGCATTATTTTCTTATTTTAAGTAAGTTTTTGTACATAAAAAGAGGTTTTGTCGTAAAAACCATAGGTTCCTTTGCTCACCTCTAGTTTATTTGACCATTTTTTCTAATAAACCCACAGAATCTACAAAAATATTACAAAAGATTCCAAAAGAAATCAGTGAAAACCTGTTTTTTTGTGCATTTGCATTATTTTCTTATTTTAAGTAAGTTTTTGTACATAAAAAGGGGTTTTGTCGTAAAAACCATAGGTTCCTTTGCTCACCTCAAGTTTATATGACCATTTTTTCTAATAAACCCACAGAATCTACAAAAATATTACAAAAGATTCCAAAAGAAATCAGTGAAAACCTGTTTTTTTGTGCATTTGCATTATTTTCTTATTTTAAGTAAGTTTTTGTACATAAAAAGGGGTTTTGTCGTAAAAATCAAAGGTTCCTTTGCTCACCTCATGTTTATTTGACCATTTTTTTTAATAAACTCACAGAATCTACAAAAATATTACAAAAGATTCCAAAAGAAATCAGTGAAAACCTGTTTTTTTGTTGCATTTGCATTATTTTCTTATTTTAAGTAAGTTTTTGTACATAAAAAGGGGTTTTGTCGTAAAAATCAAAGGTTCCTTTGCTCACCTCATGTTTATTTGACCATTTTTTTTAATAAACTCACAGAATCTACAAAAATATTACAAAAGATTCCAAAAGAAATCAGTGAAAACCTGTTTTTTTGTTGCATTTGCATTATTTTTTTATTTTAAGTAAGTTTTTGTACATAAAAAGGGGTTTTGTCGAAAAAATCATAGTTTCCTATGCTCACCTCAAGTTTATTTAAGCATTTTTTCTAATAAACCAACAGAATCTACAAAAATATTACAAAAGATTCTAAATGAAATCAGTGAAAACCTGTTTTTTTGTTTTATTTGCATTATTTTCTTATTTTAAGTAACTTTTTGTACATAAAAAGGGGTTTTGTTGTAAAAGTAATAGGTTCCTTTGCTCACCTCAAGTTTATTTGACCATTTTTTCTTATAAACCTCTAGAATCTACATAAATATTACAAAAGTTTTCAAAAGAAATTAGTTAAAACCTGTTTTTTTGTTTCATTTGTATTATTTTCTTATTTATAGTAAGTTTTTGTACATAAAAAGGGGTTTTGTCGTAAAAATCTTATGTTCCAATGCTCACCTCATGTTTATTTGACTATTTTTTTTTGTAAACCTACGAATCTACAAAAATATTACAAAAGATTCCAAAAGAAATCAGTGAAAACCTGTTTTTTTGTTGCATTTGCATTATTTTCTTATTTTAAGTAAGTTTTTGTACATAAAAAGGGGTTTTGTCGTAAAAATCATAGATTCCTTTGCTCACCTCAAGTTTATTTGACCATTTTTTCTAATAAACCCACAGAATATTCTAAAATATTACAAAAGATTCCAAAAGAAATCAGTGAAAACCTGTTTTTTTGTTGCATTTGCATTATTTTTTTATTTTAAGTAAGTTTTTGTACATAAAAAGGGGTTTTGTCGTAAAAATCTTAGGTTTCTTTGCTCACCTCAAGTTTATTTGACCATTTTTTTGAATAAACCTACAAAATCTACAAAAATATTACAAAAGATTCCAAATGAAAGCAGTGAAAACCTGTTTTTTTGTTGCATTTGCATTATTTTCTTATTTTTAGTAAGTTTTTGTACATAAAAAGGGGTTTTGTCGTAAAAATCATAGGTTCCTTTGCTCACCTCAAGTTTTTTTGACCATTTTTTTTTATAAACCCACAAAATCCTCAAAAATATTACAAAAGATTCTAAAAGAAATCAGTGAAAACCTGTTTTTTTGTTGCATTTGCATTATTTTCTTATTTTAAGTAAGTTTTTGTACATAAAAAGGAGTTTTGTCGTAAAAATCTTAGATTCTTTTGCTCACCTTAAGTTTATTTTACCATTTTTTCTAATAATTCCACAGAATCTTCTAAAATATTACAAAAGATTCCAAAAGAAATCAGTGAAAACCTGTTTTTTTGTTGCATTTGCATTATTTTCTAATTTTAAGTAAGTTTTTGTACATAAAAAGGGGTTTTGTCGTAAAAATCTTATGTTCCTATGCTCACCTCATGTTTATTTGACCATTTTTTTTAATAAACCCACAGAATCTACAAAAATATTACAAAAGATTCCAAAAGAAATCAGTGAAAACCTGTTTTTTTGTTGCATTTGCATTATTTTCTTATTTTAAGTAAGTTTTTGTACATAAAAAGAGGTTTTGTCGTAAAAACCATAGGTTCCTTTGCTCACCTCTAGTTTATTTGACCATTTTTTCTAATAAACCCACAGAATCTACAAAAATATTACAAAAGATTCCAAAAGAAATCAGTGAAAACCTGTTTTTTTGTGCATTTGCATTATTTTCTTATTTTAAGTAAGTTTTTGTACATAAAAAGGAGTTTTGTCGTAAAAACCATAGGTTCCTTTGCTCACCTCAAGTTTATTTGACCATTTTTTCTAATAAACCCACAGAATCTACAAAAATATTACAAAAGATTCCAAAAGAAATCAGTGAAAACCTGTTTTTTTGTGCATTTGCATTATTTTCTTATTTTAAGTAAGTTTTTGTACATAAAAAGGGGTTTTGTCGTAAAAATCAAAGGTTCCTTTGCTTACCTCATGTTTATTTGACCATTTTTTTAATAAACTCACAGAATCTACAAAAATATTACAAAAGATTCCAAAAGAAATCAGTGAAAACCTGTTTTTTTGTTGCATTTGCATTATTTTCTTATTTTAAGTAAGTTTTTGTACATAAAAAGGGGTTTTGTCAAAAAAATCATAGGTTCCTATGCTCACCTCAAGTTTATTTAAGCATTTTTTCTAATAAACCAACAGAATCTACAAAAATATTACAAAAGATTCCAAATGAAATCAGTGAAAACCTGTTTTTTTGTTGTATTTGCATTATTTTCTTATTTTAAGTAACTTTTTGTACATAAAAAGGGGTTTTGTTGTAAAAGTAATAGGTTCCTTTGCTCACCTCAAGTTTATTTGACCATTTTTTCTTATAAACCTCTAGAATCTACATAAATATTACAAAAGTTTTCAAAAGAAATTAGTTAAAACCTGTTTTTTTGTTGCATTTGTATTATTTTCTTATTTATAGTAAGTTTTTGTACATAAAAAGGGGTTTTGTCGTAAAAATCTTATGTTCCAATGCTCACCTCATGTTTATTTGACTATTTTTTTTTGTAAACCTACGAATCTACAAAAATATTACAAAAGATTCCAAAAGAAATCAGTGAAAACCTGTTTTTTTGTTGCATTTGCATTATTTTCTTATTTTAAGTAAGTTTTTGTACATAAAAAGGGGTTTTGTCGTAAAAATCATAGATTCCTTTGCTCACCTCAAGTTTATTTGACCATTTTTTCTAATAAACCCACAGAATATTCTAAAATATTACAAAAGATTCCAAAAGAAATCAGTGAAATCCTGTTTTTTTGTTGCATTTGCATTATTTTTTTATTTTAAGTAAGTTTTTGTACATAAAAAGGGGTTTTGTCGTAAAAATCTTAGATTCTTTTGCTCACCTTAAGTTTATTTTACCATTTTTTCTAATAATTCCACAGAATCTTCTAAAATATTACAAAAGATTCCAAAAGAAATCAGTGAAAACCTGTTTTTTTGTTGCATTTGCATTATTTTCTAATTTTAAGTAAGTTTTTGTACATAAAAAGGGGTTTTGTCGTAAAAATCTTATGTTCCTATGCTCACCTCATGTTTATTTGACCATTTTTTTTAATAAACCCACAGAATCTACAAAAATATTACAAAAGATTCCAAATGAAAGCAGTGAAAACCTGTTTTTTTGTTGCATTTGCATTATTTTCTAATTTTAAGTAAGTTTTTGTCCATAAAAAGGGGTTTTGTCGTAAAAATCTTATGTTCCTATGCTCACCTCAAGTTTATTTGACCATTTTTTTGAATAAACCTACAAAATCTACAAAAATATTACAAAAGATTCCAAATGAAAGCAGTGAAAACCTGTTTTTTTGTTGCATTTGCATTATTTTCTTATTTTTAGTAAGTTTTTGTACATAAAAAGGGGTTTTGTCGTAAAAGTCATAGGTTCCTTTGCTCACCTCAAGTTTTTTTGACCATTTTTTTTTATAAACCCACAAAATCCTCAAAAATATTACAAAAGATTCTAAAAGAAATCAGTGAAAACCTGTTTTTTTGTAGCATTTGCATTATTTTCTTATTTTAAGAAAGTTTTTGTACATAAAAAGGAGTTTTGTCGTAAAAATCTTAGATTCTTTTGCTCACCTTAAGTTTATTTTACCATTTTTTCTAATAATTCCACAGAATCTTCTAAAATATTACAAAAGATTCCAAAAGAAATCAGTGAAAACCTGTTTTTTTGTTGCATTTGCATTATTTTCTAATTTTAAGTAAGTTTTTGTACATAAAAAGGGGTTTTGTCGTAAAAATCTTATGTTCCTATGCTCACCTCATGTTTATTTGACCATTTTTTTTAATAAACCCACAGAATCTACAAAAATATTACAAAAGATTCCAAAAGAAATCAGTGAAAACCTGTTTTTTTGTTGCATTTGCATTATTTTCTTATTTTAAGTAAGTTTTTGTACATAAAAAGGGGTTTTGTCGTAAAAACCATAGGTTCCTTTGCTCACCTCAAGTTTATTTGACCATTTTTTCTAATAAACCCACAGAATCTACAAAAATATTACAAAAGATTTCAAAAGAAATCAGTGAAAACCTGTTTTTTTGTGCATTTGCATTATTTTCTTATTTTAAGTAAGTTTTTGTACATAAAAAGGGGTTTTGTCGTAAAAATCATAGGTTCCTTTGCACACCTCATGTTTATTGGACCATTTTTTCTAATAAACCCACAGAATCTTCAAAAATAGTACAAATGATTTCAAAAGAAATCAGTGAAAACCTGTTTTTTTATTGCATTTGCATTACTTTCTTATTTTAAGTAAGTTTTTGTACATAAAAAGGGGTTTTGTCGTAAAAACCATAGGTTCCTTTGCTCACCTCAACTTTATTTGACCATTTTATCTAATAAACTCACTGAATCTTCAAAAATATTACAAAAGATTCCAAAAGAAATCAGTGAAAACTTGTTTTTTTGTTGCATTTGCATTATTTTCTAATTTTAAGTATGTTTTTGTACATAAAAAGGGGTTTTGTCGTAAAAATCTTATGTTCCTATGCTCACCTCATGTTTATTTGACCATTTTTTTTAATAAACTCACAGAATCTACAAAAATATTACAAAAGATTCCAAAAGAAATCAGTGAAAACCTGTTTTTTTGTTGCATTTGCATTATTTTCTTATTTTAAGTAAGTTTTTGTACATAAAAAGGGGTTTTGTCGTAAAAATCATAGGTTCCTATGCTCACCTCAAGTTTATTTAAGCATTTTTTCTAATAAACCCACAGAATCTACAAAAATATTACAAAAGATTCCAAATGAAATCAGTAAAAACCTGTTTTTTTGTTGTATTTGCATTATTTACTTATTTTAAGTAACATTTTGTACATAAAAAGGGGTTTTGTTGTAAAAGTAATAGGTTCCTTTGCTCATCTCAAGTTTATTTGACCATTTTTTCTTATAAACCTCTAGAATCTACATAAATATTACAAAAGTTTTAAAAAGAAATTAGTTAAAACCTGTTTTTTTGTTGCATTTGTATTATTTTCTTATTTATAGTAAGTTTTTGTACATAAAAAGGGGTTTTGTCGTAAAAATCTTATGTTCCTATGCTCACCTCATGTTTATTTGACTATTTTTTTTTGTAAACCTACGAATCTACAAAAATATTACAAAAGATTCCAAAAGAAATCAGTGAAAACCTGTTTTTTTGTTGCATTTGCATTATTTTCTTATTTTAAGTAAGTTTTTGTACATAAAAAGGGGTTTTGTCGTAAAAACCATAGGTTCCTTTGCTCACCTCAAGTTTTTTTGACCATTTTTTCTAATAAACCCACAGATTCTACGAAAATATTACAAAAGATTCCTAAAGAAATCAGTGAAAACCTGTTTTTTTGTGCATTTGCATTATTTTCTTATTTTAAGTAAATTTTTGTACATAAAAAGGGGTTTTGTCGTAAAAATCTTATGTTCCTTTGCTCACCTCATGTTTATTTGACCATTTTTTCTAATAAACCCACAGAATCTTCAAAAATATTACAAATGATTTCAAAAGAAATCAGTGAAAACCTGTTTTTTTGTTGCATTTGCATTATTTTCTTATTTTAAGTAAGTTTTTGTACATAAAAAGGGGTTTTGTCGTAAAAACCATAGGTTCCTTTGCTCACCTCAACTTTATTTGACCATTTTATCTAATAAACCCACAGAATCTTCAAAAATATTACAAAAGATTCCAAAAGAAATCAGTGAAAACCTGTTTTTTTGTTGCATTTGCATTATTTTCTAATTTTAAGTATGTTTTTGTACATAAAAAGGGGTATTGTCGTAAAAATCTTAGGTTCCTTTGCTCACCTCAAGTTTATTTGACCATTTTTTTTTATAAACCCACAATATCCTCAAAAATATTACAAAAGATTCCAAAAGAAATCAGTGAAAACCTGTTTTTTTGTGCATTTGCATTATTTTCTTATTTTAAGTAAGTTTTTGTACATAAAAAGGGGTTTTGTCGTGAAAATCTTAGGTTTCTTTGCTCACCTTATGTTTATTTGACCATTTTTTCTAATAAACTTACAGAATCTTCAAAATTATTACAAATGATTTCAAAAGAAATCAGTGAAAACCTGTTTTTTTGTTGCATTTGCATTGTTTTCTTATTTTAAGTAAGTTTTTGTACATAAAAAGGAGTTTTGTCGTAAAAATCTTAGGTTCTTTTGCTCACCTTAAGTTTATTTGACCATTTTTTCTAATAAACCCACAGAATCTACAAAAATATTACAAAAGATTCCAAAAGAAATCAGTGAAAACCTGTTTTTTTGTTGCATTTGCATTATTTTTTTATTTTAAGTAAGTTTTTGTACATAAAAAAGGGTTTTGTCGTAAAAACCATAGGTTCCTTTGCTCACCTCAAGTTTATTTGACCATTTTTTCTAATAAACCCAATAAATCTACAAAAATATTACAAAAGATTCCAAAAGAAATCAGTGAAAACCTGTTTTTTTGTGCATTTGCATTATTTTCTTATTTTAAGTAAGTTTTTGTACATAAAAAGGGGTTTTGTCGTAAAAATCTTATTTTCCTTTGCTCACCTCATGTTTATTTGACCATTTTTTCTAATAAACCCACAGAATCTTCAAAAATATTACAAATGATTTCAAAAGAAATCAGTGAAAACCCGTTTTTTTGTTGCATTTGCATTATTTTCTTATTTTAAGTAAGTTTTTGTACATAAAAAGGGGTTTTGTCGTAAAAACCATAGGTTCCTTTGCTCACCTCAACTTTATTTGACCATTTGATCTAATAAACCCACAGAATCTTCAAAAATATTACAAAAGATTCCAAAAGAAATCAGTGAAAACCTGTTTTTTTGTTGCATTTGCATTATTTTTTTGTTTTAAGTAAGTTTTTGTACATAAAAAGGGGTATTGTCGTAAAAATCTTAGGTTCCTTTGCTCACCTCAAGTTTATTTAGTCATTTTTTTTTATAAACCCACAAAATCTACTAAAATATTACAAAAGATTCCAAAAGAAATCAGTGAAAACCTGTTTTTTTGTTGTATTTGCATTATTTTCTTATTTTAAGTTAGTTTTTTACATAAAAAGAGGTTTTGTCGTAAAAATCTTAGGTTCCTTTGCTCACCTCAAATTTATTTGACCATTTTTTCTAATAAACCCACAGAATCTACAAAAATATTACAAAAGATTCCAAAAGAGATCATTGAAAACCTGTTTTTTTGTTGCATTTGCATTATTTTCTTATTTTAAGTAAGTTTTTGTACATAAAAAGCGGTTTTGTCGTAAAAATCTTAGGTTTCTTTGCTTACCTCAAGTTTATTTGACCATTTTTTCTTATAAACTCCTATAATCTACAAAAACATTACAAAAGTTTTCAAAAGAAATCAGTGAAAACCTGTTTTTTTGGTGCATTTGCATTATTTTCTTATTTTAAGTAACTTTTTGTACATAAAAAGGAGTTTTGTCGTAAAAATCTTAGGTTCCTTTGCTCACCTCGTGTTTATTTGACCGTTTTTTCTAATAAACCCACAGAATCTACAAAACAATTAAAAAAGATTCCAAAATAAATCAGTGGGAACCGGTTTTTTTGTTGCATTTGCACTAATTTCTTAATAAATGTAAGTTTTTTTGACCATTTTTTCTAATAAACCCACAGAATTTACAGAAATATTACAAAAGATTCTAAAAGAAATTAGTGAAAACCTGTTTTTTTTTTGCATTTGCATTAATTTCTTATTTTAAGTTAGTTTTTTTACATAAAATGTGTTTTGTCGTAAAAATTTTAGGTTCCTTTGCTCACCTCAAGTTTATTTGACCATTTTTCCTAATAAACCAACAGAATCTACAAAAATATTACAAAAAATTTAAAAAGAAATCAGTGAAAACCTGTTTTTTTATTGCATTTGCATTATTTTCTTATTTTAAGTGTGTTTTTGTACATAAAAAAGGATTTTGTCGTAAAAATCTTAGGTTCCTTTGCTCACCTCATGCTTATTTGACTATTTCTTCTAACCTCTAGTTTATTTGACCATTTTTTCTAAAAAACCCACAGATTCTACAAAAACATTACAAAACATTCCAAAAGAAATCAGTGAAAACCTGTTTTTTTGTTGCGTTTGCATTATTTTTTTATTTTAAGAAAGTTTTTGTTCATAAAAAGGGGTTTTGTCGTAAAAATCTTTAGTTCCTTTGCTCGCCTCAAGTTCATTTGACCATTTTTTTTAATAAACCCACAGAATCTACAAAAATATTACAAACGAGTCCTAAAGAAATCAGTGAAATCCTGTTTTTTTGTTGCATTCGTATTATTTTCTTATTTTAAGTAAATTTTTGTACATAAAAAGTGGTTTTGTCGTAAAAATCTTAGGTTCCTTTGCTCACCTTAAGTTTGTTAGACCATTTTTTCTAAAAAACCCACATAATCTACAAAAATATTACAAAAGTTTTCAAAAGAAATCAATGTAAACCTGTTTTTTTGTTGCATTTGCATTATTTTCTTTTTTAAGTAAGTTTTTGTACATAAAAATGGGTTTTGTCGTAAAAATATCAGGTTTGTTTGTGACCTCAAGTTTATTTGACCATTTTTTGTAACAAACCCACTTAATCTACAGAAATTCTAAAAAAGATCCAGAAGAAATCAATGAAAACTTGTTTTTTATATTTTTTTAAGAGAATTACTCATCTTCACAAAAAAGTTTATCGACATAAATTACTCATTGAGCTAAAAAACATAGGTATGCCTCTTTGTTTTTAATTTAATTGAACAATTTCTTTAATAAACCCCCAATATTTACAAAAATAATACAAAAGATTCCAAAAGAAATCAGTAAAACCTGTTTTTTTGTTGCATTTGCATTATTTTCTTATTTTAAGTAAGTTTTTGTACATAAAAAGGGGTTTTCTCGTAAAAATCTCAAGTTCCTTTGCTCACCTCAAGTTTATTTGACTAATTTTTGTATCAAACCCACAGAATCTACATATATTCTACAAAAGATCCAAAAGAAATCAGTGAAAACCTGTTTTTTTGTTACATTCGTAATATTTTTTTATTTTAAGTAAGTTTTTGTACATAAAAAGGGGATTTGTGGTAAAACTCTTACGTACCTTTGCTCATCTCAAGTTTAATTGACCATTTTTTCTAATAAACCCAAAGAATCTTCAAAAATATTACAAACGATTCCCAAAGAAATCAGTGAAAACCTGTTTTTTTGTTGCATTCGTATTATTTTCTTATTTTAAGTAAGTTTTTGTACATAAAAAGGGGTTTTGTCGTAAAATCTTAGGTTCCTTTGCTCACCTTAAGTTTTTTTGACCATTTTTTCTAAAAAACCCACAGAATCTACGAAAATATTACAAAAGATTCCATAAGAAATCAGCGAAAACCTGTTTTTTTGTTGCATTTGCATTAATTTTTTATTTTAAGTTTGTTTTTTTACATAAAAATGTGTTTTGTTAAAAAAATTTTAGTTTTCTTTGCTCACATCAAATTTTTTTTGACCATTTTTTCTAACAAACCCACACAATCTACAAAAATATTTGAAAAGATTCCAAAAGAAATCAGTGAAAACCGGTTTTTTTGTTGCATTTGCAATATTTTCTTGATTTTAGAAAGTTTTTTTACATAAAAATGGGTTTTGTCGTAAAAATCTTAGGTTCCTTTGCTTACCTCAAGTTTATTTGACCATTTTTTCTAATAAACCCAAACAATCTACAAAAATATTTGAAAAGATTCCAAAAGAAATCAGTGAAAACCTGTTTTTTAAATTTTTTCAAGAGAATTACTCATTTTCACGAAAAAGTATATCGACATAAAATACTCCTTGAGTTAAAAAACATAGGTGTGCCTCTTTGTTTTTAATTTAATTGAACACTTTCTTTAATAAACCCCCAATATTTACAAAAATATTACAAAAGATTCCAATTAAAATCAGTGAAAACCTATTTTTTGTTGCATTTGCATTATTATTTTCTTTTAAGAAAGTTTTTGTACATAAAAAGGAGTTTTGTCGTAAAAATCTTAGGTTCCTTTGCTCACCTCATGTTTATTTGACCGTTTTTTCTAATAAACCCACAGAATCTACAAAAAAATAAAAAAAGATTCCAAAAGAAATCAGTGGGAACCGGTTTTTTTGTTGCATTTGCACTAATTTCTTAATAAATGTAAGTTTTTTTGACCATTATTTCTAATAAACCCACAGAATTTACAGAAATTTACAAAAGATTCCAAAAGAAATTAGTAAAAACCTGTTTTTTTTTTGCATTTGCAATAATTTCTTTTTTTAAGTTAGTTTTTTTACATAAAATGTGTTTTGTCGTAAAAATTTTAGGTTCCTTTGCTCACCTCAAGTTTATTTGACCATTTTTCCTAATAAACCAACAGAATCTACAAAAATATTACAAAAAATTTAAAAAGAAATCAGTGAAAACCTGTTTTTTTGTTGCATTTGCATTATTTTCTTATTTTAAGTGTGTTTTTGTACATAAAAAAGGATTTTGTCGTAAAAATCTTAGGTTCCTTTCCTCACCTCATGCTTATTTGACCATTTTTTCTAACCTCAAGTTTATTTGACCATTTTTTCTAAAAAACCCACAAAATCTACAAAAACATTACAAAGCATTCCAAAAGAAATCAGTGACAACCTGTTTTTTTGTTGCGTTTGCATTATTTTTTTATTTTAAGAAAGTTTTTGTACATAAAAAGGGGTTTATTCGTAAAAATCTTTAGTTCCTTTGCTCGACTCAAGTTCATTTGACCATTTTTTTTAATAAACCCACAGAATCTACAAAAATATTACAAACGATTCCTAAAGAAATCAGTGAAATCCTGTTTTTTATTGCATTCGTATTATTTTCTTATTTTAAGTAAATTTTTGTACATAAAAAGTGGTTTTGTCGTAAAAATCTTAGGTTCCTTTGCTCACCTTAAGTTTGTTTGACCATTTTTTTTAAAAAACCCACAAAATCTACAAAAATATTACAAAAGTTTTCAAAAGAAATCAGTGTAAACCTGTTTTTTTGTTGCATTTGCATTTTTTTCTTTTTTAAGTAAGTTTTTGTACATAAAAATGGGTTTTGTCGTAAAGTCTCAGGTTTGTTTGCTCACCTCAAGTTTATTTGACCATTTTTTGTACTAAACCCACTTAATCTACAGAAATTCTAAAAAAGATCTAAAAGAAATCAATGAAAACCTGTTTTTTATATTTTTTTAAGAGAATTACTCATTTTCACGAAAAAGTTTATCGACATAAAATACTCCTTGAGCTAAAAAACATAGGTATGCCTCTTTGTTTTTAATTTAATTGAACATTTTCTTTAATAAACCCCCAATATTTACAAAAATAATACAAAAGATTCCAAAAGAAATCAGTGAAAACCTGTTTTTTTGTTGCATTTGCATTATTTTCTTATTTTAAGTAAGTATTTCTACATAAACAGGGGTTTTGTCGTCAAAATCATAGGTTCCTTTGCTCACCTCAAGTTTATTTGACCATTTTTTCTAATAAACCAACAAAATATTCAAATCTGTTACAAAAGTTTCGAAAAGAAATCACTGAAAACCTGTTTTTTTATTGCATTTGCATTATTTTCTTATTTTAAGTATGTTTTTGTACATATAAAGGGGTTTTGTCGTAAAAATCTTAGGTTCCTTTGCTCACCTCAAGTTTATTTGACCATTTTTTCTAATGAACCCATAAAATCTACAAAAATATTACAAAAGATTCCAAAAGAAATTAGAGAAAACCTGTTTTTTCGTTGCATTTGCATTATTTTTTCATTTTAAGTAAGTTTTTGTACATAAAAAGGGGTTTTGTCGTAAAAATCTTAGGTTCCTTTGCTCACCTCAAGTTTATTTAACCATTTTTTCTAATAAACTCACAGAATCTGCAAAAATATTACAAAAGATTCCAAAAGAAATCAGTGAAAACCTGTTTTTTTGTTGCATTTGCATTATTTTCTTATTTTAACTTAGTTTTTGTTCATAAAAAGGGGTTTTGTCGTAAAAATCTTAGGTTCCTTTGCTCACCTCAAGTTTAATTGACCATTTAATCTAATGAAATTACAGAATCTACGAAAATATTACATAAGATTCCAAAAGAAATCGGCGAAAACCTGTTTTTTTGTTGCATTTGCATTAATTTTTTATTTTAAGTAGGTTTTTGGACATAAAAAAGCGTTTTTTCGTCATATTCTTTGATTTCTTTCCTCACCTCAAGTTATTTTGACATTTTTTTTTTTAAACTCACAGAATCTACAAAAATATTACAAACGATTCCAAAAGAAATCAGAGATAACCTGTTTTTTTATTGCATTTGCATTATTTTTTTATTTTAAGTAAGTTTTTGTTCATAAAAATGGGTTTTGTCGTAAAAACTTTAGGTTCCTTTGCTCACCTCAAGTTTATTTGACCATTTTTCCTAATAAACCAACAGAATCTACAAAAATATTACAAAAAATTTAAAAAGAAATCAGTGAAAACCTGTTTTTTTGTTGCATTTGCATTATTTTCTTATTTTAAGTGTGTTTTTGTACATAAAAAAGGATTTTGTCGTAAAAATCTTTGGTTCCTTTCCTCACCTCATGCTTATTTGACGATTTTTTTAAGAAATCTACAGAATCTACATAAATATTGCAAAAGATTTTAAAACAAGTCAGTGAAAACATGTTTTTTTGTTCTTGTTGCAATAATTTCTTATTTTAAGTAAGTTTTTGTACATAAAAAGGGGTTTTGTCCTACAAATCTTATGTTTCTTTGCACTTCTCAAGTTTCTTTGACCATATTTTATAAAAAACCATTATTCTATACAAAAATATTATACAAGATTACAAAAAAATCAGTGAAAACTTGTGTTTGGTTGGTTTTTTATATCAATTATTGCCATTTTAGTTGATAAATTTTTATCAAGTGGAATATATGATTTAGCTTTAAGAGGATTATACTCAATAATATTTATATCCATCTTTTTAACAGAAACAAATCTCTAATTTGATCCTACCTGTTGAAATGATGATAATGATTCCAATAATTTCTGCTCAGCTCTTTCATATAAATCTATTGATTTTAATACAACTTGATTCTATGTTCTAAATAGAGCAGTTATGATAGTATTTTCTCCTGTTTTAATATCAGTACGCTTTATTTCTCAATAGAGAACTATATAAACCTTTGATTTTCTATTTTTATTTAGTATTTAAATTGCACTATTTTTTACATGATTCATAAATGATAAAGCATCATAATCTTTTTCACCCATAGCTGTAAATCGTTTATCACATTTTTAACAGATGATTGCATTTATTTAAATTTTATTGGTTTTTTTTCTTCAACTTTATTATCTGGTTCATTTTATTTCTAACTTCCAATTTTTTGAATAAATTTTTTTATGAGTTGATTTTTTGATTGACTTTGTTCTTAATTGTATCAGGTATATACAAAAGGTGTAGGAGTTAAAATTTTTGAAAATGTTATATCTGGAATTGGTTCATCGAGTGTATTTTTATTTTCCATTTTTATATGACGAGATTTTATTAATTTTTTTTATTAAAAATATTTACAAAGCACATGAAAATATTTTATAAACATTTTTCATTTTTTTAATTTTTCAGAGTTTACTTTTCCATCACAAAATTCAAAATATCTCCATTGATGCTTAGGTTCACGCATTGCATTATATAATGATTTATATATTTTAATTTTTCCTGTTTCTTTATTTTTTTTAATCTTTCATATTTTGGATCTATTTCTTTTTTTATCTTTTTTGCTTGTTTCACGATTTTTTCTTAGTTTTTTCACTTCAGTCATAATAGATTTTTTATTTAATAACCCATTATCCATAGCAATCATTAGCAATGTAACGAAATTGTCAGATGTTTTTGAAATATTATTTTCTTCTAATAAATTTTTTAAAATTTTCTTTGTATACTTCATTCTTTTAATATATAAAGAAAAAAAAATTAAATAATTTTCAAAAAAAGTTTAATTAATTTTAAAAAAAATTAATAAACAATACTCATTTTATTTCCGTCTGATTGAAATTGTAACAATCTATCAGATATTACAACAGCAAATGCTTCAGTATTTGCTGGAACAGCCTCATTAAATGTTGCTTTAATTTGCACATCTACTACTGATGATTTTAATCTTTCTGATTGTCTACTAACATCAAAAACCATAAGTGGGCATAAATCTTTAAAGTCAGAAGGAGATATGTTGCTTTGTGTGATCAATTCATTCATTTCATAAAATTTTTCACTAAACACAGATGCATCTCTATAAGCTCTTGAAAATTGATTATTTGGGAATGATAAATTATAATCAACAGCAGGATATCTTTCCTGATTAAGCATAATATACATATTTTTCAAGTCGCAATGATCGAATATTGAAGGAATAAGTAATTGATCTCCATCTTTATTTGTTTGAAATCCAACAATAATGTATTTTGGTTTTTCAGGAGATGTCTTAACGCTCAATCTCCAAGAAAATGTAGTAGATTGTGGAATAGATATTATATCACAAAGAGGCACGTGAAAACTTACTGGAAGTGTCACTTTGATTCAATAGATTTATAAAAATTAATCCTTTCTACATCTGATGGGATCACATGTGGTATAAACAATGATATTTTATCAGGATTAACTTTTCCTGCTGCTGCAGCAGCAAGCCTAAAAATTGCATCATCATCACTTTTTCTTACAAGTTAGTGTATGTTTAAAACCATAAATAACTTTGTCGTAATCATCGCAAAATCCAAAAATGTGTCCTAAAGGTATACAAAATGAAAATATTCCCTTTGTAGTTGGTTTCTAAATTATGTATGCTTGTCTTACTGCAAATCCTGAGTTATTGGCAAGTACTGCTGTTGTTGCAAACCCTTTATACCACAATTAATATAATCCTTGTGCTAATTAAAAGTCGTTTGGGTGTTTAAGTATTCCTATCATAGCTGTTGCTTGACATGGATGATAAACAGCTTCTACTTCTTGTTTTGAGAATTGCTAAGTTATTTGACCAAATAAATGCATAATACCATTACTTGTAAGTGACACTGGATCTGCATTAGCATAAGATGTGCATTAGCATGATCTGCATTAGCATAAGATATTCCATCAGCTTTAAGAAGTCTTTCTTCGAATAAGAGAAAAGCTTCAGATGGAAGTGTGAACAAATATTGTTGCTTAACGTTATTTCTTATTTCTTTAGCACTATTTAGACTTGTACGAGCCACTGGCTCATATTGATGGAATTCAAATCGTTCAGTTCCTTCATCAACAGTTGGGGTTTCTGTACAATTTAATACTTCAGAAGTTGTCATTTTGTTTTTTTATATGCAATATAAAAAAAAAAATTTTGCCAACTAATAATTGTATAAAAAATTAAGCAAGTTAAAGACCGACTCCTTTTTTAACTAAATCTTCTATTCTTATACCATTTTTATTTGAGACTTTTTTCTGTTGATTTTTCATTGCAGCCCTCATCATTATTTTATTTGAATTTATTGTTACCTCATCTCCATTATTGAAAACGTATTTAGATACAGATTTAATTAGATCTTTAGATCCATTATTTATCAAATTTGAAACTATTTCTTCAATTTTTTTATTAATAGGGATGTTTGGTTGTAAAACTACTTTTGAAGATGCTTTATCAATTAACTATTTTCCTCTATCAACTGCAGCATTTCTAGCAGCTTCTATTGGTGATGTTGAAAGTTCTTTTCCTGCTGATTTAACAACAGTTATTGCAGTTTTTTCTAAATCGCTAGCAGCCAACTGCTTCAACATAGCTGATGGTACTCTTGTTACTTTTAATGCTGCTATGCGTTAAATAAATTTTTCATAGAATCAAATATTCCATTACCTCAAACAACATATTTTTTTCACATATCTCTTATTATGAACAATTCGCATTTTTTATGTGCTATATATTTTTTTATATGCATTGAGATATAATTATAAATTATTTTGTATTGCTTTATACTGTGCACTATTCATAACACCTTGCCGTAATAATTCATCACAAATTGCAACAGCTTCATTTCTTGATCTAGTGTTACCTGCTTTCCATGCAGCTAAACGTAATTCAAGCACTTCAATTAGTACATTAGGGTCGCTAGGAAGAATTATAGCTTGTAATCCTGTTCCTTTTGATTCATGATTCCAATTTTTCTTTATATCTCTCCAAATTGGAGCTATTATTTCTCTGTATTTTCCACCCCTAAATGACTTTGGTTTGTATGGGTTTTCAATAGTAATTGCATCTGTTTGTATTAATATATTTTTATAATTTTTAAGATCATTCAGTATATATCGCTTTATTAGGATTAAACTTTGTTGTCAACTCCCAAAGATCAGGAGTACCATAATACGTTTTACTATCAATAGTTATATTATCATCATTAATAAATATTGTTTTTTTTCCAATGTGTAACTTTTTGTCTTAAGAATGTATCCAAATGTAGTATCTGTAGACTTTATAATATTTGTATACATTCTTAAATAATCTGTTGTTTTTGTTCTAATTTGTTTAGGCATTACTTGAAATTTTTCAAACTCGCCAAGTAATATTTCATATTCTTTTTCATTTATATGTCCATCTACTAAAGCTTTAGAAATATAATCACTTATTGTATTTAGTTTTGAATCAGCAAGTAACATAATCTTTTCATGCTTTTCTGCTTTTAAATTAATACTCCTAATGCTACATCCTCACATGCAATAACTATTGGTGCTGCAATTATTGTTGCTAAAAAACCAATTCCGATAGTTTCAAGTGTCATAGTGCTTGCTTGTAATGCATTATCAATTGCTGAAATTATTTTGACAGCTCTTCGATACTTTTACTTTGAATCTCATTAATTTTTAATTTCTTTTTGAATCTCATTAATTTTTTATAGACGATATATATGTCCACTAATCACCTGATTTTCAGCAGGCGCATCTGGAAGAGTTAGGTATATTTTATATTCCATTTTTAATAAGAAAACAAAAGTATTTTTAATAAAATATTTGCAATAAATTGTTAAAACATAAACTCCTTTTTTAATTAATGGATCATAATAAGAATTATTAACAACATTTACTACAAAATCATCAACGGTCTCTGATATTACAGAATCTTGTAAACTTAACAATTTTAGTTCAAGTCCTTGTTATAGTGAAACTAACGCAACACTTTCACTAATTGATGCACCAAACTTTAAAAGAATATTTTGATGTGATAGAGATTTTATTGTAATGTCATGTTGTGCAAATACCTCATATCTATTCTCATTTATAAATACTGAAGGGTGTTTTAAATCTTTGTGTGGCTTAAAAAGCATTTGAGGAAGCTCAACTTTTTTATAATTTTTTATAAATTTATCTACTGGCGGATTATATCTTGACATTTTATATATTTGTAAAAAAGATTTTCAAAAAAAATTCAGAAAATCATTTTAAAAATGGAATATTAGCACACTGTGTTTGGTCCTAATAATAAACCTGATCCTTTTGATGCATATCCATTTCCGCTACGTAAGTACAATCCATCACCTACAGAACCTCCCTTACACCATGGTCTCAAATATAAACCAGATCCTGCAGTTGTCATTTTAACTCCTTGTCCATTCTTTTTTAAGTAGACAACACCCCTTTTAGCAACTTTATCAACCATAGCTGATCCAGCTGCTGAACCTACTCCTGTTAATAGACCTGTTGTAAGTGCTGGAGCAATGATTTTGTCATATTATCAAACATTAGCTAAGTTTTTTAGCAGAAAAAGGGGTTTTGTTCTGAATAACTTAAGTTTTCTTGCAACCCTTAGGTTTATTATTACATTTTCTTAAATAAACATATCGAATTTACAAAAATATAAAAAAAGATTCAAGAAAAGAATTCATTGAAAACCTGTTTTTTATAATATGTTTTATTTATTTTATAATTTATACTTGTAAACTTTTATATCTTAAACTTTTATTTCAAACTTTTTTAAGGAAAGAATTGAAAACAACAATATTTCTTCTATTTTTAAAAGATTTTTCAATTGTGAACAGCCTTTTATTATTTTAATTCTAGTTTTCTTTCCTATTTCCTATTTAACCCAACTTAGTACTTGGTTTTTTTTTAAAAATTCTGTCCCAACTTTACTTTTTACTGGCCTTCTCGGAATACGCTTGACATTTTTGCAACACAAACTTTTAATAGTTTGTTTCCATTGTCCAACATTTTTTCGGCAGAATCTATTTGTATCTTTAGCTGTTTTATGGAGTGCTCAATATCTTCAAGCTTTAATTTTCTATCGTTGCGCTTTGCCTAAGTGTAATGGAAAAAGAAATTTAAATCATTAAAAATAAAAAAAAAGAGCAATTTTATCTATTTATGGAGAAGTTCAAGTTAAACTTTTTTTTTTAAATCACTCAAAAAATAACCTCCTTGTCTTTTTTTTTTGAAGGTCTACTTCATTTTTCCTTTTCTCAACCAAATATTTTTCATTGGCTGAAGGAGAATTTTTATATCCATCAATCATTGCTGGAGTTATCTTAATAGCTTCTAAACCACCACTTTGTATAATGAAGTCTTTAATAATTCAAATTTACTCGAGGGTACCTTCACAGATGTTGTTGCCATGTTTCTAAACAGAAATAAATAATAATAACTAATGGTAACTAGCATTTCAACTAAACTATTATATAAATCCTTTTTTTATCATCTAGACAACATAAAACAATTAGTTCTTGTAAATTTACCTCGAGTAATCTATTGTTGATAGAAAATACTCTTTCTGAATCTGCATTTTCATGTGGAAGAAGTAAAACTGTTAAAGCCAAATTGGCAAGGTGAAAGTTCTTTCACTGCCATTTTCGTCTTCCAAACAGCGAATCTAGTAGAATAACTATACCAATTAGTTATGAAATGAAGAATAGTGGGCTGGTTTAATCAAGTCTATCATATATTTTCACTAAAAAACCCAAAGAACACTTTATGCATTTGAAAAATTCTATAAAATAAAAGTTACTTTACCTTTTTCCAATATTCTTTAACATCTACATTGATAGCAGTGTTTGTAATCGATGTTCCATACCGGCCATAACAATACCCAATATGAAGGACGTGTTATAAAAGCTTCAAGAGAAAATTATTTTTTCTTTGAAAAATCTGGTAATTTATCATTTTGAAATTCTTGAAACTCTTTCTTGACAATATTGCAGAAGTCAAACTTTGAAAATGTTTTCTTATGGACATTTTGAACAAATGAGTCTAAGCCTAAAGGTTCTTCTTGTGATAATCGGCCAATTGCACCAACTGCTTTCAAGCCATCATGTTTCTTAGGATGTAAGTATATTGCATCACGTATCACCTGAAAATTAAATCAGCTTAAAAATCAGCTTACAGAAAATAAAATAATAATAAAAAAATATAATGATAAAATTATATAGCTAAAATAAATTGGTTAAAGAAAAACAAATGTTGAGCTAAATGACAAGTGTTAATAAATACAACTCACTTGGATATCTAGCGGAAGATTCTTCAAAAGGTAAGTACTGCTTTTGGGCAAAAAAAATTTCATTAAACTGACGACTTTCTTGCTAACAAGGTTATCAAGAGATTCAAGCTCCAGAGCAGTTTTCTAACCAAGTTCACATTTGTTGTAAAAACATTGCAAATTGTTTATCTTAAAATAACATTCTAGCACAGTCGAATGTATCTTTCAGTTGTTGCAATGCCTGCTCATTGAACTCTTTTTTATTTGGTAGAATTTTTAAAAAATACTCTCGCAAATCGTCAAACTGCTCCATTACCCTCACTAATACGTCTTGAATGCTTCTCTAACAGGTAGGACATGTCTCAACATTCGTTGACCTTAGAGCCTAGTGAATGTTTCTACAGCAAAATATTTTTCAATTCTTTTTGCAGTAAATTTAAAAAAACTGTGCAAATCAATTGCTAATTGGTCCAAATAAATATCCTCAGAAACCAACAATTTCAAACGTTCCAAGAGAGAATTGGAAATTGTATGGAGTGGACATAACCCAAAATTGTTAATGAATTTTCGTTTTTTTTTTAAATCATTTTCTAATTTTTTTTTAGAACAATTTATTGATATTAGGACCGCCCATACTAATTGAGAGAATTGACTCAGATTGCAGCTGAATTTTTCTTTACAAATTTTTAAAATGACCAAGAAGGTCTTCTACAGTACACCTTCCTACAAATAATGTCCTCAAGTACGATGTTATTATTTGCTGAAAGCGGTTAAAATGTGGCATAAGTGTCATATTATTTTGCCTGTGACGTAGTTGTTTCATCAAATGTGAATGTCAAACATTTCAACTCATTCCAAATATTTTTTTCAATATAAGGAACACTGCCAAACTGAATCATATATTTAAGTTTAGATTAGATATCAGATTTTTGTTGATTTGTTTTAGCAACTTCAGAATCCGTAAACATACACTTATATTTAGCATTGTCACTATCAGCTGCAGAAAATGCACAGTTTGAATCAATTATATCTAAACAACGAACAATTCCAGCCTTAACTACTTGGCCTTCGGTACTTAATATTATGCTTTTTGTAGGTAGCTTCAGAACTAAACTATCTGAATTTGTCACAAATTTAGACTGTGATTCTAGCTGATTTTTCATTTTCTTCATGTTTCTTTGACTTCAAATGTAAATTAATCTGGGTTACACTAGCTGAAATGTTAACATCCACAGAACAAAATCTACAGAAGCCATGGTTAACAGACTTATTGGAAGCTTTTATCCATGGGTAGTTCTTTTCCCAGGATAATTAGTATGAAGTCTTTCCCATACGGAAATAATTACTTCAAAAAAATTAATTATTTTAACTAAAAAATAAAAATAATAAATGGCACTCCTGGCTGCCTAAAAGATTTATATCGGTATAACAGAGTCTAGAAAATCATTGTAAAGTTTAATCATTTTAAAGTTGAAACTTTTATGCTAGAAAGGGCTTTCCCATTAGAATTCTGTAAAACTGGTTTCATATGGAAAAGGAGAGGCTCCTCTCCTATGATTTAAAAATCAGCACAAAATAAAAAATTTAAAAACCATCTAAACTATAAAACTACTTAAACCCTAGAATAAAATTGCAGTATGAGGTTAGGATGGTAATCTTTTTAGTTGTCACATAAAACCCCCTGATCAGCAAAACAGGTTAACGCCATATCAAAAAAAATTGCTCTTCAAAATAAATTAATTCAATTTATGAATCCAGTCATATAAGTGAAAACTTCATTTAAAAATAAAACAAACTTTCATAATTAATACTATAATTTAACTATTCCTGTTTAACATAACAAAATAAACAAAATTTATTCAAAAATTCATTTTATAACATTTACATGGTTTAATATTCTATTTCAAAAAAAATAGATGTTAAAACTATGTTAAGTAATAGCTGATATTATACCTAAAACAAAATTAGATTAGCTCCTAAATCCATAAAATATATCATTTTATATATAAACATCATCAGACTTTTAAAAAAAAAACAGGTTATTGCCTTAAAATCAGGAAAAAACAAGAAGACAGGCCAAAATGGAAAAAACAGGGAAAAAACATGAAAACAGGCTCTGTAGGAACCCTGGTACAGAAAAAGGCATTTTGACGTTAAAAAAAACTAATGTTCATTTGCATCCTTAGAGTTTATCTTATTATTTTCGTCAATTAATTCAGTCAATTAATTCAAAAAATCTCTAAAAATATAACAAAACAATTCAAAAAGGAATCAATGAAACTCTGTTTTAATAAAGATTATATCTTTTTATTACTTTCAGTAACTTTTCGTACAGAAAAAAAAAGTAAAAACTTAAGTTTCTTTGATTCCCTTAGGTACTTTTTCTTGAATAAATTCACAAACTCCACTATAATATAACAATGGCTTCCAAAAAAATTAGTGTATATATAACATATATGCTACTGTCTGGTTATATATAATATATGCTACTGTCTGGTTGATTACAACATTTTTTTTAATAAACATTTATGTACTACAAAAATTACACAGAAAATTTTAAAAGAAATTAGTGAAAATTTGTTTTTTTGATGATTTGGTTTGTTATGTGGGGGAAAAGGTTATGTGGGGAAAAAGGTTTTAACGTAAAAATTTTAGTTTACTTTGTTTCCTTTTAACAAATTTGTTAAATAAACCCACAGAATGTACAAAAATATAAATAAAGATTTATCACAGAAATTAATGAAATTCTGTTTATTTTTTGAAGATTTTGTCTAATTGTTTTATTTAAAGTTTTTTTTCACACAGAGAAATCCATTTTGACAAAAAACTCAGGTTCCTTTGCTTTCCTTAAGTTGATTTTAAGACATTCTTGATTAAAGCCACAGAGTCTACAAATATAACAAATAATTCCAAAAGAAATTTATGAAAACCTATGTTTTTGAAGATTTAGTCTTATTATTTGATGTAAGTCATCGCACAGAAAAAGGCATTTTGATGTAAATACTTAAGTTCCTTTAATTCTCTCAGATTTATTTTAACATTTTCTTGAATAAACCCAAGAATAAATCCACAGAATCTACAAAAATATAACTAACAATTCCAAAAATAATCATTAAAAACTTTTCATTTTGAAGATTTTTTATCTTTAAGTAATTTTTCGTATAGAAAAAGGCGTGTTAACGTACAAAACTCAGGTTCCTATAACCCTCAACAAAATGATAAAATCAAGCCTCAGGTTGACTTTATCATTTTGTTGAATAAACTCAAAGAATCCACGAAAGTATATTAAAAGAATCTAAAAAAAATCAAATAAGTTTTGTATGTTTTTTGAAGAATATGTCTTATTTTTTGATTTTTAGTAATTTTTTGTACATAAAAAAACGTTTTGACGTAAAAAACTTAGGCTCCTCTCAAACCCATTGTTCCTTTTAAATTCTTTGTTATATTTTTGAAGACAGAATTTACAAAAATATAACAAAGGATTTGAAAATAAATCCATGAAAACCTTGTTTTTGCATAATTTTTCTCATATTTTGATTGTAAATAATTTCTTGTACAAAAAAAGGTATTATGACGAAAAAAACGTAGATTTTTTTGCTACAAAAATTTATAAAACAATTTATATTGAAGTTAGTAAAAACCTGTTTTTTAAAGATTTTGTCTTATATTTTGGTTATGATGGTTTTTGGTACTGAAAAAGGCATTTTAACGTAAAAAACTCAAGTTTCTTTACTTCCCTCAGGTTTATTTTAACATTCTTATGAATTAACCCACAGAACCTCCAAAAATACAACAAAAAATTCCACAATAAAATAGTGGAATCCTGTTTTTTGAAGTCTTTGACTTTTTTTTTAATTTTAAGTAATTTTTCGTACTGAAAAAGGCTTTTTGACGTAAAAAACTTATGTTTCTTTGCTTCCCTCAGATTTATTTTAACATTTTCTAGAATATACCAACAGAATCTACAAAAATATTACAAAAGATTCTAAAAGAAGTTAGTGAAAACTTGTTTTTTTGAAGAACTTGTCTTATTTTTTGATTTTAAGTAACTTTTTGTATTGAATAATTAGTTGAATGTTGTTTAGATTACATATCACATTGTCTAAAAAACAAACTAATAATTTTTCGTTCTTAAAACGGCTTTTTGATATAGAAAACTTTGGTTCTCTGGCTTCTCCTCTATATGTTTAACATTTCTTTTAACAAACCTATCGAATCTACAAAAATATATCAAAATAATCCTAAAGAAAACATGTAAACCCTAGTTTTTTAACCTTTTGTTATATTTTTAGATACAAACTAATTTTCAATACAGATAAAGTTTTTGCTTTCCTGTGACATTCCATTTGAAACTAGTAAAAGCTCTGTTTTTTTGAAGATTTTATACTATTTTTTGTTTTTAAGTAACCTTTCTACAGAAAAAGGAATGTTTACATAAAAGTTGTAGGTTTTATGCTTCACTAAGGTTTAGTTTAACATTATTTTAAAGAAACACACAGACCCTATAAAAATATAGCAAAAGAATCAAAACGAAATAAGTGAAAACGTCTTTTTTCAAAGACTTCGTCTTTTTCTTTTTTAAATTCAAGTACTTTTTTTCCACAGTAAAAGGCGTTTTGATGTAAAAACTTAGGTACCCTCGCTTTTCTCGTGTTTAATTTAACATTTTTTTGAATCAAACCTCACAATTTACAAAAATATAAATAAAGTATTCAAAAAAAATTAGTTAAAATTTGTTTGTTTAAAGATTTTTTTATATTTCTTTATGTTAAGCAATTTTAATAAACCTTAATAAACCTAAAAAATCTATTAAAATATTACAAAAAAATCCATGAGAAATCAGTATAAACTTGCTTTTGCAAAGAACTTGATTTTTTTATTTTAAGTAATTGTTAAGTCGAATAAAAACAGGCATTTTGACATAAAAAACATTCTTTCTTTTTCCTTTAGTTTAACCTTTTAGTGAATAAACTTGGAAAATCTACAAAATATAACAAAAGACTCAAAAATATATGGTGAAAACCTGTTTTTTTCAAAGTTTTGTTTTATTTTTTGATTTTTTGTAAATTTCTTCTAGAAAACTACATTTGCAACAGAAAAAGGCATTTTGACTACAAAATATTGTTATATTTTGTATATTATACATTATATTTGTTATATTATACAAAAAATCAACAACATGAAATTCAAAAATTAGACAAAATCTGCCAAAAATAAATAAATAGTGTTACTATTTTTTAGAAACTTTTTGTTATATTTTTGTTGATTCTGTGGGTTTATCAAAAATATTGTAAAAATATCCCAGATATAACAGATATGTCAAAATATCTATATCGATAATATCATAAATTCAAAAAACATATCAGAATTATTAAAAAAAAACAGAGTTTTATTAATATTTTAAGGAATATCTAACAAGATTTTTGGCAGATTTTGTCTAATTTTTGAATTTTATGTTGTTGTTTTTTTGTACAGAAAAAACCACTTATTTTCTTTTGCTTCCATTAGGTTTGTTTTAGCATTTTCTTAAATAAACTCTCAGAATTTTTTTCTTAAATAAACTCTTGTAATCTCATTTCTTAAAGATTTGGTCTTTTATTTTGGTTTAATATATTTTTGTACAGAAAAAGGCATTTTGACTTAAAAAACATAGATTTCTTTGCCATCTCAGGTTTTGTTTAATATTATTTATGAAAACCCACAGAATCCACGATGATATAATAAAAGTTTCTAAAATAAATCAGTGAAAACTTGTATTTTTGAAAATTCTGTCATTCTTTTTAATTTTAAATAATTTTTTGTCAAGAAAAAGACATTTTGACGTAAAAAATAAAGTTTTCTTTAATTCCCTCAGATTTCGTTTAACATTTTTTTTCTCTACAAAAATATAATAAAAGATTCCAAAAGAAATCCGTGAAAACCTGTTTATTTTTAAGATTTTTTCAATTTTCAGAAATTCTAAACGAAATTATTGAAAACCTGTTTTTTTTTATAATTTATCTTGTATAAATTTATCTTGTATTTTGATTTTAAGTCATTTTTTGTACAGAAAAAGGCATTTTGATGTAAAAAACATAAGCTCCTTTGCTTCTCTCAGGTTTAGTTAAACTTTTATTTTTTGAATAAATTCCTAGAATCTATAAAATTTCAAAAGGTTGCAAAAGAAACTAATATAAACTTGTTTTTATGAAAAGTTTTAAGTAATTTATAGTACAGAAAAGTTTTAAGTAATTTATAGTACAGAAAAGTTTTAAGTAATTTATAGTACAGAAAAGGCCTTTTGGCAAAAAAAACTTCTTTTTAGGTTTAGTTTTTCTTTTGAATAGACCAAGGCATCTACAAAAAAAAAAGATTCGAAAAGAAGTGAAAACTTTTGTAATCTTCATTTTATTTTAAGATTTTTGTTAATAAAAAGGCATTTTGACGTAAAAAAACTTAGGTTGCCTTGCTTCACGATGGTTTAGTTTAACATTTTTTGAATAAACCATTAGAATCTTTAAAAATATAACAAAATAAGAAAATTAAAAAAAAACCGTTTTTTGAAGGTTATATTTTTTAATTTCAAGTTTATTTCCATACAGATAAAGAACATAAAAAACTTTGGTTTCTTTGCTTCCCTTAGGTAAAGTTTAACATTTTATTTATTATACCCGGAGAAAATATAAAAATATAGCAAAAGATACAAAATGAAATCTGTGAAAATCTGCTTTTATAATGATTTTGTCATTTTTTGATTATTAAGAAAATTTTTGTTTTGAAAAAGGCATTTTGATGTAAAAAACTTAGATTTCTTTGCTTTTCCCAAATTAAGGGTTTAGTTCAATATTGTTATGAATAAATCAACGTTATATACTAAAATTTAACAAAAGATTTAAAATGAAATCAGTTAAATAACGTTATTTTTAAAGTTTTTTTAATTTTTTATTTTATATAGTTTTTTTTTGTTGCTTTTTTCAAACATCTTTGCTTCCAACAAGGCTGCAAGCAGTCACTAATTAAAGTAGGAAGTTACGGAAAGAGAAAAGATGAAGATTGTAGAGCAAGATAACGATTGACGGACGACTTAAAGGATTGCAAATTATATGAATCAGGAAAGCAAGATAAAGGAAGCGAATTCCAAAGCTGATGTTTGAGGAAAAAAACTAGACGAATAAGCATTTTTGGAGCACTTAGGAACAGTCACAGAAAAAGGATGACACTTAATTGAATGAGGAGTAACACGAGAATGAATTTATGAAGATGGCACAAGAGACGCTAGTTCTTTAGAGCAGTGCCCATTATAGTATTTGTAGAAAAGAGAAAGAAAAGCAACATTACGACGATGTGATAATGGTTGGAGGTTGGCTGCAAGAGCAGGTCCAACTATGTTTACAATGTGTTTTTGCGCCTTGTCTAAAAGAGAAAGGGCATCATTAGAAGGTCTGCCCCAGATATGGCAACAGTATTCCATACAAGGCCGGATTTGAGATTTATAGAGATAGAGAATAGAATCCGAAGTAAGAAAGTGTCAAGCTCGATAAAGAGATGCAACCTTAGCAGATGCTACTTTTGCAACTGATTTGATATATGGTTTCCAGGAAAGATTGGAAGTAAGAATTAATCCTAGAAGATGAAGAGTAGATGACTCATCGAGTACATCACCGTTCATAAATATAGAAAGATCTAAATTATTGCGATAACGATTGGCTGAAAAAAATTGAGTTTTATATGTATTGAAGTTCACCAGCCACTGTGAGCCCCATGCTGTAGCAGAAGTGAGACCCTTTTCAAGCTGAAATGCCCTCTCCAAGCAATCAGAGAGTATTGGTTTCTTATCACGACAAGAATAATTGGTAGTATTATCAGCAAACAATGTCACCTTAGATGTGAGAATATTGGAATATTATTAATATCTGGAATATTGTTAATGTAAATTAAAAAGAGTATAGGGCCTAGGATAGAACCTTGAGGAACCCTAGAAGATACAGAATAAGAAGAAAAGTAATTGGATATTTGCATACTAAGGATAATTAGACTGAAAAATAAATACAGCCTGGAAAAATATATTTTAGCCACGGGCCTTGAGTGTTAACAATTCTACAATAAAAACGATTTACTTTTTAAATAGCAGAAATTTAGATATTAGTGCAGCAGATTAGCATAACATTTGTGCAAAAGTGGATAAAAGCATGAAACTTTTTTTACACGTAGAAAATAACTATACAATACATTCAAGATATGGTGGCATGTTGAGTTAGTTGGATCTCGTTTGTAAATTGTATTTTTTTAGTTGGATCTCGTTCGTAAATTGGATTTTGTGTTTATAACAAAACAGACCAGATGTATGTTTATAACAAAACAGACCAGATGTATTTGAGCACGAGGGCATTTTATGAAATATATATATAATTTTCTCTATATGTTTATGTATTGAAAAAAATTTTTCTGTTTATAAATAATCTTGTTTTTATTTAAATTAATATGTCATTAGTTATATATCCAAAAACTTCTAAAATACTTCTGGTCTGCGTTTTGTAAAATCGCGAATCTTATTTTGCTTGGCTAAACAAAGACGTATAAATACGTACTTTTACTAGCCTTCGAAATTTATAATGGAATCATTTTTTGATTAATCAATTCGAGATTCAATTCAAATTTAAAAAAATGATTCAAGTTTTTTGAATTCTTACTTGTTTTGATTTTGTTGCGTTTTTTTTTAGATATTTGACGCTTTGGCGCTATCAAATTAATTTTGTTTATCCGTAAATACCTTTTAATCAAACGTTAACCAAGGCAAGAAGCAGTTTAAAAATAAGTTTATTCAAAAATTTTTTCTGAAAAATATAGTATAAAAAAAAGCTTAAACTTCAGATTTCGAGTGAAGATTTGCTTCGATTCGATAATAGATGTTATATTTTTCGATTCGATATTAGATGCTATATATATATATATATTTTTTTTTTTTTTTTTACCAATTTTACGTTTGTTTATTTTATATTGTTAAAGGAAGTGCTTATTTTTAAATAGAACTTTATATTTACGGAATTTATCAAGGGGCTTGGCGATAAGACATATTAGTCTTCTACTCGCCCCTGCTACATATATATCTTTTTATTAATATACGGTTTGTATATATTTAAACGGCAAATAAAAAAAAAATAATAAAAATAAAAAAAATTAAAATCGTGTACTGAAAATGCCGATTTGCAGGGCCCTAACCTGTACGTCCTAGGTTAATAAGTATAAAGTTAATATATAATTTAAAATTTTATACTTTTATGGTTTGCTAGCTTCATCTTTGAATCATATGACTGATGACGTCGTTAGGCATGAAACTTAAAGCTCAATAATAAAAGTATTTTCTTTTTCGTTTTTGATTATAAACTGCTCTGTTTTGAAATTTATAAATAGTCAAAATAAATTTCCTAAATATTGAGCACTTTTCAACGAACATGAGTTTTGTTTTATTTTAATACAACACAACATCAAACGATGTTACATTATGGAATAGAAACAAAGCTGCACATCTTTCTAATGTATGCTTATCCAATTTAAGTAGTTGCATAAATTGGATGGGGTTGCTGACAGACTTTCTGAAGGTAATGAAAAAAGTAATAAAACTCCCTAACATTCTGTGCGCGTGGAGCATTTGCGCCAACTGCTCCAAAATAGCTACGCTACGGATATACATACATACCGGCATTTTCTAACCACTTTAGATCCTCTTCTAAAGCTAATTATTATTATTTTAAATTTAACCTTTTTTGTCAAAAGTTGCTGATTTCTGTGACGTTGAGTCTAATATAAACCCATTTTGCTGAATTTAGCTTAGACTACATATATTTTGTATTTGAAATCATACGTTTTTTATTTTAGTTTTATTGCTGCGTATTTTGCACCTAAAATCTCAATAAATTTGCAATATTTAGGCATTTTATTGTTACATTGAGAACTCCTTATAAATTTTATGTATTATAAAAATACTTGAGATTTTCTCTGATAAATTAAAAAATTGGTACTTTGCTTGTTATTTTAATTTTTTGTAGGCTGTGGTTAGCTTTATTATCAATTTTCTCTAGCCTGCCTTCATATTAGACCCGCACCTTAAAAAATATTAGGGGAGGGGGTGTTTTTTGAAAATAAGATATTTTATATGACTTTTATGATCAAAGAATATGCGCTGCAGCACAATGCCCACTTACAAGTAAAAACCTTTATATTATTAAGGTTTAATACCGAGGTTGAGTAAAAGCACTTACTGACGTTTTGTATTTTTGCATCCATGTCGTTTCCAGATTAGTAAACAATCAGAGCCTTTTGGTGGACCTTCTATTTAAACACCTTTTTTTCAATATGTACTCGATTTATTCTACAAAAATGTAAGTATATACTAAAAAAAGTAGATAAAAATATTTTAAATAGAACTTTTGAAAAAATGTCATTCTTGGGATGAGGAAAGGGGGAACGCTTTTTTTTGGGAAAGAGGGCCGTGCCCTAACACTTTCCCTCCTCATTGGCGGATCTGCAATTAATGTATACTTGCTATATTCTACCTTCCCAAAGATTTTGGTAAAAATTAGTTAAACGGTTTAAAATTTACAAATGGTTTTATAAATCCAAGATGGCGGTAACTGCCATCTTGGATTCAAGCCAGTTCTGGTCATGCTACACTTTCCCACCATATCTTAGAATAAACAGCATAACTTTCTGAGTTATTGGCGAAAATTTTATGCTTTTATTCACTTGTGCACAATTCCAGTCATTTTTAATGCTAACTGCTGCACTATATGTTATTGTTAAATCGGGCTTACCTTCATTATTGATGTTGTTGTATACAATGTAACGACCGATGAAAATTTTTTTGGAAGTTTTACAAAAGTTATTATAATCTACCACCGTCAACTAAACAATTATTTTTAAAAGCTGGTTTAACCAAAAATAATTACTTTTCTAAATGCACTCAGTATTAAATCAGTATTAAAATCAGTATTAAAATGAGGGACAAAACTTATGCAACAAAAAAATAAAACAACAAACGCTTTCAATATATATATAAAGAAATTTCAAAAACTGACCAGTATTGATTGAGGCGGGTTAAAGATCATTTAGCTAGTTTGCTTTGCTGGTATCGGATCAGTATGTTGTTTTAATAGTCGGAAATCCATCCGCTACTAGTACTATAAATAACCTTAAACGTAATAGAGTCATTTTAAATCAAGTTCATTACTCAATTAAATTGATGTAAATTTTAATACAAAATAAATTTATTTATATTTAATAAATTTACTCGCACTATATTTAAACTGTTTAACTTAACTTTTGACAGATAGATAATATAAAAGATAGAGCGGCTTTAAATTACATTAATCTAATTACTAAAATTTAAAATAGTATAAATTTTTGTAGAGGTAATTTTACGGGGAAGTGCACCCCCATTCCCTCCTTCCTCGTTCAAAGAAGGTGGTTTTTAAGTAATAGTCGGTTTTTTGACGAGTTTAGTGGGCTAGTTGGGTATTTGACACAATTCAGTCGAGTGAAGTTTAGTTTTGAGGACCTTTTTTTTTCTCTCTCTCTCTTTCCTTTACGGAGCCAGTCAGTCAGTCAGTATTTTTTAGGGATTCACTTTTCCCCCCTCTCCACCCTAATTTTTTACGTAGAATCGCCTCTGGAGGAAAACAGTATAAATATTCATAGATAAAAGTAACTTTAAATTTTATTAGTTGTACTACACTCTTTTCTTCTATAATTGGAAATTTTGTTGTCTGGATATCTATCCAACTTTGCGTAAATATTATACTAATACTGAAACTTTTTTGAAAATCTTTTATAATTTTCTTCTTTCTAGACTACCAGCCAGAATCAGTCAGAACCAAGTCAAATCAAAATAAAGTTCTTTGTATACAAAGAACGGTTCTGAGTATCAAAATTAACAAACATTTTTTGGCAAATCGTCTTTGTTATTTAATTTTAAAAAATAAGTTCTAATTTTATTAGAAAATTTAAAAAATTGCCAAAACAAAAATGAAAACAGCGACTAGAACATAAAAAACATCATTAAAACGTATTATAATATATAAATTATATCTCGCATTATAAACAATATTTTATCGTACTTAAATTTTAGTGCTCATTAGTTTTAAAAGTGAAAAAAAAAAGTAAAACAGCAAATAGTAAAAAATTTTTGTAAGTTCTAAAGTTTTGTCTAGTTTTTCCCAGAGGTATTCAGATCACGTAAAACAAAATGCCTCATGATTCGCAACAGGAGGACCCCTTTTTATTAAACCCTGTTTCAAAATGGCGAATGCACAAAATCCCAAACACCGTTCAAAGCGTGAGCGAGTATTTCCTACTCGCTCACGCTTTGAAACCACATGGTTTTGTGTTGTTACCTTTAAGATAAAAAAAAAGTTATTGATAGAAATATAAAAGTATGTTAAAGTTTATATTATATTGATAAAGTTTTTTAAGTTAACCTTTCTAGAAGTTCTAAAAATACATTCATTTCGAAAATGTTCCTTACATTAACATCAAATGACTGCATTAATAGATTGTTACAGGTGTGATTACTCCGTCATTCTTCCTTAGATGTGGAGATTTATGATACAACACTATCACTATACTACGGCTGTTAGCAAATGCTGTTGGTAGAAGCTGTCTCAATCTTAGAACTTTGTATATATTTATATCAACATTTGTATCAACTCTGAATGGTATTAGAGCGATGATATTTTTTGGTCGTGAAGCTTGAATGATACCTCAGACTCAGTCGATTGCCTCAGACTCAACCGCTTCTTACTGGAAGGAATCAGTAACATTATAAAAGTTTTCAATGATTCAGGAACCCACTTCTCTCCGTCTGCGATATCATCAACAGTGGGGTGTAAATCTTTACTGAATTCTATTGGTCTTATTTTTTCCTGTACTATTTTGGCTGCTGCTTTCATACCACTTTCTTTTGTTGCTGGACCCTCTTCTTTAAATTTCTTTAGTATATAGTCTCCCATATTTTGTAAACAAAACAAGTTTACCCTTACAGCCATCACTTTTGGACAAAATAGACGTGGTCTTCAAACTTTAACTTCAGTTTTGATTGAAACGTTTGAAGACAATATCCAATGCCATTATTGCCATCAATCATTTTGTCATACAAATCTCTAATAGAATATATGTTTCACTCCCTGAAGCATTTTTAAGACAACTACAAATGTTTTCGAATTCGTCGGTCATAAGTTTCGAATTCATCTAATGTTAAAATATTCTGATCTCCCGCTACCTCCTTTTCCCACTTTGTTTAACCTGAAGTTAACCATGCATAAATTATGAATAAACGTAACCTTTAAGGTTCCGATCCAACAGGTTTTTTTCAAAAATCCGTGACTACTCCAATATTTATGATGGATGTTCACTGGTTCTTGTCTACCTCGGTGGTACTTTAACATTCGAGTTAGATTAGTTTCCTTTTTTGTAGAAACTGCTCTCAATAGGGTTTTTAAGCACTGTTTTTTCACCGACTAAAATCATTTAACCTTTATCACTTACTCAAATAGTACATTGCATGGATGGTAATTCTAAATTAAATCGTAATGGAAAAAAAACCAATTCTGCAGTCATTTTTTCTAAACGTCTTACTTTTTTCTAAACGTCTAAATGCTTTTTACATATTTTAAGAAAAACTCAATTAAAAAAAAAATTAATAGGAGAAACTCATTGTAAAACGTTTTTGAAACTAATAATTTTTACAAACTTTTCCATAATTCTTCAAAAATATTCATTCAATAGCATTTGTAGGCATTTAATTTTGCTTATTTTGTAAAAAATAGTCAAGTTTAATTTTTTTTATCTTAAGGCGTTTTGATAAACGCAGAATGCCTTTCATAAAATGCAGAATGCCTTTCATAAAAGTATTGTCTTCAATCTTCAGTCTTCAATCAAATAAATTACATTAGATGGTGATCCATCTAATAAAGTTTATACATATTGGAAATAGATTTGTTATCCCTAGAATAATGTTTAAAAAGTACTACTATTTCAACAAAATAAACATCAAAAAATTAAACAAATAAAAGCTATGAAAAATTAGTAATAAAAATAGTATTACTTATTATTATAGTATTACTTATTATTATAGAAATTTTAGTTTATCTTAGCATTAGAAATAGGATTTTAAGCTCATGAGCAATTATGGCATACAATTTGATTCTTACTTTCATAAACCTTGCGAATACCGTGGTCAAACTATTTGCATTTTTTTTCACACACAACTAATTGTAGTCAAAAAATTTTTCTAAACACTGAGTTTAAGATTGAAAAGTTTATTAAGATCAATTAAAATGTCATCTTACTTTCGATGTTTTCAAACATGTCGTTATTTTTATAAGCTAGATTATCAAACCACTTTTTATTACTAATTATTTATTAATTATTATTTGAATATGTAGTATTTATTTGTTTAACAACAAGTCGCCCTTTCGTTTTAAGAACTCAGCATAATTTCGTTTTAAGAACTTACAATTATAACGCATTTTTTATGCTAAACATTAAAGAAATGTTCAGCATAAAAATACGTTAAAATGGTATATAATGTATCTCTATATATACATCTATATATATAAATCTATATATATCTATTTATATAAATATATATATATATATATATATATATATATATATATATATATATATATATATTTATATATATATATCTATGTTTAAAGATAAAACTTTCATACTATTTGTGCATGTGTTATTTTGAAACAAGGACCGAGAAAAGGGGATCTCCTGTTGCGAATTATGAGGCTTTTATTTTACGTAATCTAAATACTTTAGGGAATCACATGGCAAAGTTTCAGCTTTATAAAAGTTTTTTCCAATAAGCAGTGGACTTTTGAGTTTTACTTCAGGACAAACTTAGGTCTTTAAAAGAATGCTTGTCACTAATAACATTCATTTGGCACAATATATATTATATATATATATATATATATATATATATATATATATATATATATATATATATACATACATACATTTATATATATATATATATAAAGATATATATATATATATAAAAATTCGATAGTTTTATCAAAATAACAATCGGGAGCTCACTTACCCCAAATAGTGGGGTAAATGCGCACCCGTAACATAAATTCTTCGCTCTTTATTTTTTCTTAAACCCAACATCTCTATAAAAGATTTAATGTAGTACTCGGTGTAGTTAAGGCGATTTACAACTTATTCGAATTCTTTTATTTGGAATTAGCATAATTTTATCAGATTATTATGTCCAAACGAGAGCTTTGGATGTTATAATTTTTTTTGCTTCAGGTTTTTTTAATATTTAAATAAAATTTCCTTTTTTTTAATATAATTTTCAATACTTTTTTACTACCTTTCTACCAATAGTGAATCAAAGGAAACCATTTTTGAGTCTTTAGATTACTTTCGCTCATCGGCGTTAATATGAACTTAGTTAAAATCTTTTGAAAAAGTGCCTTAACCCAATTCTAATTGATTTTGGCATATATTAACTATAAATAGTGGTCAAAATACAATATTTCTATCAATTTTCACAAAAAATAATAGAATTCCGACGAAGAAAGAGCTTATAATTAAGAAAAATTGCGAATAAACGATCAGAACATATCGTATTATCAAACTATGATGTTCATTTTACTTAAAAAACGTATTTATTTAAAATCTTATTCAAATTTGGACGAGCGATTGTGATTTTAAGATTATTTAAAAAAACAAAAAAAACAACAACATTGGTCTAGGTTTTTTCGCTGCAAACATTTATGATACCGCAAAATTTATCATTTTTTTCTTTTCATAATTCGCAGACCTGATTATTTAACGGAAATATGTTGTAGTCAACAAGACGCTATAATATTTAAAAATGACATAACTACACCGAGTACTGAAAAAACATTTCATTTTTAAAATTTTCTACAAGTTTTTTTTTTGTTTTGAAAAAAGCTACATAAAAGATGCTCAGTTACCCCACGCTACGGTAGTTATTCTTAATATATCATTGGGTTTTACACGGGCATACATATGATCATGGTAATATTTTATAAAAAATGAAGAATACCGAATAATATGGAGTAATTAAAATATGTAGCAAAATAAAAACAATCCAATAGATTTTTTAAGTATAAAATGATTTTAAGAAATATATTGAAAATTTCAAAAATCAAAAGTATATAGAAATACCAATACAAATAGGTAAACACTAAAATCAGTTAGAATGCTACTACAAAAAAAATATATATTTTCACAACATAAAATAACATTTTCAGGTAGACCGTATAGTTTAAAGGTCGCAAAAAGAACAGAACGAGAACCTCTATAAACAAACCAAACATCAACAATAATGACTTGTAACTCTACAACAAAAAACAACATAAAAACCATGTTTCCTAAAACATCCTGCGGTAGTTTGTAAGAATAAAATAAAGCGAATAAGAAATCAAGGCCCTTAAGAGTAGTCAAAAAAACCACCCAGGCAAGCAGAACAAATAAAAATATTCTTCTTTTGCGGGTTATCCAACTGCTTTCTGAGATTTTGGATGTTTTTTTCATTTCAAAGAGTAGTGTACCATCTAAAGTTTTATTTAAATGTGAATCATCCGGATTTAACTTATGGGAAATAGTGTCATTGTGATCGACGTCTTCAATAGATTTTAATTTCGAATTAAGACCAACTTCAATCGGATTGTTGCATGTATTAATTCCGTTCTCCTCAGATTTATTTAAAAGTTCCAGCTTTTTAAGTCGAAGTTTTGAATTTTGCAGTATCCTGTTTCTGCGCTTGTCTCTCTCATCCATTGTTGTAATTTATACTAAAAGCATAATTATTATTTTTTAAATAAGACTTTTTTTTTAATAAAATCACGTTATTGAAAAAAAAAAACTACAATGTTTTTTTAAAAAAAATCTAAAATCCTAGGTGCATATGCATACAAAGAGCGCCTAAAATTATCTTACAATAATTATTTAAGCCTCTTACTAAATGCCAGTGGACTTGTACAATATGTCTTATTACATATCTAATAATTTGAAATTTTATATTTTGAAAATAAATGTTTTTCTGAATCTGCAATATAAAAAAAAAAGGAAAGAAATTATAAAAATTTATATAGCTGGAATACTATATTTCGAATAAATCTTATTATTTTAGATTGATATAGTTTAATCGAATAAAAGATTTTTCACCATGAAAAAATAAAAGAATTATATTCTACATTTAATTATCAATCAATCTGTTTAAAATTTTTTGAATTAAAGAAAAAAATTTATTTAAATAAAGATGTAAAAGTGTAAACGTTTTAAATTACCCAGCAAGCAAACGACATCATGTCAACGTCTAAGCAAGATTGAAGTTTTTAACGTCAGAGCTTTCAACGTCGCTTCCACGTTGATTTACCGTTGATAAAGTAACGTTGAACAACACGACATCGCTTCAACGTCTTAGTGATGTAGAAAGTTTAACGTCGGAATATTCCACGTCACTTCCACGTTGATTTATACTTAATAAACCAACGTTGATTATTCAACGTTAAAACTTTTAAATTTCGATTAAATATCGAGGCAGATTTATTATAATTAATAATAATATTATTATAAGGTTTTTTAAAAATAAAAATGGCTAAGCGCATAGTGAAATGTGCTATTTTTTTTGTATTTTATTTGAAAGTGTTAATATTTAAAAGTTATTCATAACTTTATATAATATTTTACTTGACATTTGTAAATAGCTATTTACAAGTTATCTTAAGTATATTTTAGATTTATGGATAACAATTAATTAACATTTTTTTAGTTTACAATTTCATTTTTTATTTTGCTCACAGAAAGTTGTAATGCCTAAATGCAATTTTATTATTGTTAGTAATAATTATTAAAGAGAATCCGTGTTTTCTTATGTAGCATTCTTTTACGCAGCTTTAATTACAAACATACATATTTTTATGTTTATAATCAAAGCTAAAAGTGCTAGTAAAAGAATCAATAAATTAGTAAAAAGAGAACTCGAATTAATATCAATATATATATATATATATATATATATATATATATATATATATATATATATATATATATATATATATATATATATATATATATATATATATATATATATATATATTATAAATAATTATAAATATATATAAATATATATTCATACATACAAATATACATATACAAATATATATATATATATATATATATATATATATATATATATATATATATATATATATATATATATATATATATATATATATATATATATATATATATATACATACATACATATATATATACAATCAAAAAATATATAGAAAATCAAAAAAAACATTTTTAAAATAAAAGTAAAAACAAACAACAGCAATAAACAAAGTAAAAACAATACAAATAATTTAAATAAATAAGCTAACTGAGGAGAAAGAAAAAAAAAGGAATAAAAAAATTAGAAACAAAATACAAGCTTTAAGTTAAAAAAAAAAGTTTAAAAATGGAAATCAATAATAAAAAAGTACCACAAACAAATATATTAAATAAAGTTTTTATAGCGAACTTTACAGTGACAATAACGAAAAGGAATTTTTTTAGTTAATTCTTTTCATAATTTTTACGAAAATTTTCATAATTTCATCATTATTTTCATAATTTTTCCTGTATTTTTTTAGGTTGTTTGTTTTACTATGTACTCTCGAGTCCTTAATACAAAGGGGTGGTAGGAGGTGGGAATAAAAGAAGGACAGGACTTTTAGTCCAGGTTTAATAAACGGAAGGGGGGGGGGGAGTGTAAGATAAAAGGAGGGAGGGGGGATTTTTTATGTTACAATATAAGTAAAAGGAGGTTGGAGGGGGAGGGGGATTTTATTATGTTACAATGAGTATTTTTTATAAAAAATTTCAGCTTTTTAAATCCTAACTAATATTTTTTACAAAACACGCATAAAACTGTTTGATTCTAACGTGGCTTGCGGTCAAATGCGCATTTTCTAACAGCTGTTTTATAATAATTTCAACAGGATTTAATATGCTGAAATAAGTTTTATACTTTGGTGAGAAATAAACCAAAAGCTGATTTTTGACAAATCGAAATTTATTTGGTCAGCGATTTTTAAAGCCTGTTTACACTTTTTACAAGTTTTTTGTTTTAATCAGTGACTGAAATAATTATTTTCTAATTTTTAAGGCCAATTTTCACTAATTTTGTTGTTGTTGATAACAAGTAAAAATTAATAAATGGGGCGGTCTTAATAAGCTTGAGGTGGGTGGGAAAATTTTCCAAAAATTAATAAACGCCACCCCCATCCCTCCTCCTTTTATCAAGGAATCGAGAGTATTTTTGTGCGTTGTTTGGATTGTTTGTTGTTTTATTTATTCAGACATTCTTTTTATTTTATTTTGTGTATTGTGTTTATTAGGCATTGTCACGTATAGATGGTGTTCGATCGACGTCACGATGTTAACATTCTTATTCCGACGCCGTCTTGTAGGTCAAACAAATGCCCTATAGAAAAAACAGTTAAAAAGTTTATTGTTTAGATTAAATTTATGTAAAATTTAATTCTCTTTCTCATGATATATTTATTATTATTTTTTTCAAACTAAAACTCAATATTAATTTAATATTGTTATTTAATATTAATATTATTAACAAGTTATTTAATATTATTAAATAACTTGTTTTCTAAACACTGTCAAAAAAGGTATTAACCTTTGTAACGAAGTAAATTGTAAATAAAATAACCTGAAACATTCTCAAACTTAAATCCCAAAACCATAAATAAAATTATTTGTGTTAACTTTTAAAAACCTTATGTTATGTATTCTTAGAAATTTTATTATATTTTAGTTTTGAATTAACTTACATAACTCATATACAGTAAACATAGTTTGGTTGTTTAAGTATGCTAAATAAATTATTTTAATGTTTTAAATTTCTCTGTATATAAATAAAATGCTGATTTGCTCATTCTATTATAGTATCTTGAAAGTGTTTAACATTTTTGAACAATAATACAGTACAAACAAGCAAAACTACAAACTTAGAAGAATGAAATTAACACTAGTGCAAAAAAATGTACAAAAAAGTTGTAGAAGATCCAAATGATTACAATTTTACTATAAACTAAAACACTGTAAGCTTCAAATTGTTGAAAATTTGTGTTTACCTTAAGTTGACATTCCAGAATGTTTTTCATAAAACATAGACTTTTTATTTACAATTTAACTTCTCGCATGGGTGCTGTTCTTAAGTTAAACTTTAAAGTTAAAAGCTGTGTGTTTAAAAGTAGCTGCTCTTTACATGAAATCCTGCAGCAAAGAAAAGTATATGCATTTGATGAAAGTTTGATATAAAGGTCTTCATTGGCTTTAAGATAAGTAGGAAGTAGAAGATACAAATTAAATTAACAAATTTATGAAGTAAGTTGTAACATTTCAAGGCTTTTTATGTATAGTACAAGTATGTGTATGTTGATCTCGTACCAGAAAATACTTCTAAAAGTATATGAAGCTGCTGAGTATTATTTATGGCTTGTACTGCTTAAAGAAATGAAAAAAATTGGAAAAAAACCCATTCATCATTGAATAGAGTTGTAAAACCTCATAACAGTAATAAAATGGTATTTGTATTGTCAGAGCACCGCGAATTGTGTAAAATTGTGAAATGCAGATAAAAATATTGATTATCGCTTAAAAAATTGATTTTATTTTATGGATTAGTTAGCAAAGTTTACATTACATTGTTTACCCGGGTTTTTAAATTTACTACATGGATTATTTACAACACTGAAGTTAGAGCTTGTGCAGTTTTGTATTACTTCAATGAACTCAATAATGCATCTTAAACTATTTTTGATGTCTGTAAAAAAAAACAGTTCGAACAAAGTTTTTACTAAAAGTTTAAAATGAGGGAAAATCCTAGAAGCAGTCAAGAAAGGATCAGTTGATAAAGTCAGCTGAAGAAGAAGATTCTTTTATTTGAAAAGGAATTTGAGTTTTGTGACTGATTAGTTATTTTTGCTTTCATTTTTGCGCTTTCTCAAAACCATGGCCTACTTTATCTATATGGCCGGTTTTTTTGCATCTTGAAGAAAAAAAATAGAAAGCCAGTTTTCTTGTAAAGTGTTTTTAAAGAAGCAGTTAACAAATGGTTAACAAATGTTGCATTGTGAATTGTCGTTCAAATTATCATAACTATGGTGAAGTAAGACATGTACCAGAAAAAATCTGCGCAGACTTTTTAAAGGATATTTTTTTTAACTATTCTATTTCAATATTGAATGTTATATATATTTTGAAAGTACATATATTAATTTTCTTAAATTTCACTTAAGAAAGTTTGTGAAGTTTTGTACGTGAGAACGCACACACTTTGCGTTTTACACTTGACATCAGCTTTTGCAGAGTCTTTGGCTGGAGTTTCTTGATATCTCTAATCCATTTATTTTTGAAGTCTTTAATGTTTTTGGCTTCTTTTAGATTGAACCTAAGTTTTCTTTTGACAAGAGCCCAATATCTTTCGGTAGGACATAGTTTGGGACAATTTGGTGGATTGCAGAGTTTTTTTAACGAAATCTACTTTATGTTCTCAAAGCCAGTTTAAAGTTGTTTCGGAGTAGAACATGATGCTGAATCGGGCCAAAATAGCATTACCTGTGTGTGTTCTTAAAAACAGCAAAAGACGTTTCTTGAGGCATTCTTTAATGTATATTTTGGTGTTAATTGTTCCCATAGTCACAAAACAAGAGCTTCTTTCACCACATTCACAAATTGCTTGCCAAACTAAGAATTTTTTAGCGAATTTTTGCATTCCAATGCATTTATAATTGGAATTTAGTTTCTTGCGATAAATTGCTGAATAATATCGGTGTCCTGGAAGAGACCGGAAATATGGAGCACAATAAGTTTCATCGTCAATAATCAAACAAGATTTTTTGGCACATAATTTTTTATAGAGCAGCTTTGAACAACGAATTGCAACATTTTTTTGCTTTTCTTCACGACAAGGAACTTTTTTCTTTTTATAAGATTTATAGCCACAATTTCTCTTCACTCTTTGTATAGTGGAAGCATTTGTCTTAAATTTATTCGCTAAAGTTCGAACAGAAATTTCCGTATTTCTGTCTATGGCATCTTTCAATTTTTTACCAAGATCTAATGAAACATTTTTTTCTTCCACTTCCTGATTTCTTTTTGATTGTACCAGTGTCCTTAAATTGTTTCACAACGCTCTGCACTGTTCTCAAAGCAATCTGCAACTCTTTAAAAATGTTTTAATTGATACACTAGGATTTTCAATGAGAAAATGCAAAACTTTTTCTCGTTCTTATCTTGATTTAAAGACATTTCAATTAAAACTAAATGTTTTGATAACAGAGTTATAAATTTTGAATAACACTAACACAATGACATTTTAAAACAATTAGCTATTTAAAATAATGCACGGTTTCTGTAAACACTTTTTCTGTAAACACGGTTTCAGAACACTTGCGCAGACTTTTTCTGGTACGTGTCTTATCTACAGCAGTATTTTTGTTTCCAAAAAATGAAGACTTAAAAAAAATTGGATTAAATTTGTAAATAGAAAAGATTGTACACCTAATTCTTCCGTTATTTGCATCAAACATTTTGAAAAGAATATATATATATATATATATATTCTTTTCAAAATCGCCACACCAAACTATGTTAACTAAATCTATTAAAAATATTCAAAAACGATTCACAAAAAAAATTGCTAATATTAGTTGTTTAAGCTAATCTAGCCGTTTAAAGCTGCTTGGTTTGGATACTCTGGAACTCAGACGTTTAAAACATGATTTAGCCATATGCTTCAAAATTATGCATAATTTATTTTGCATAGATAAAAACTTGTTTTTCGAAATTAACAATAATAATTATACCCGTGGTCATACTTTTAGGATTCGAAAGCAACGATGTCAACTCGACATTCGCAAATATTATTTTTCTCAACGAGTTATAAATATCTGGAATAATCTGACATCAGAAGCTGTAAATGCTGATAACACTTGCATTTTTAAAAATAAGATAAAATCATGCAATTTCGATAAAAATTGTGTCTATAAAGTAAATGAATGAAATCTTGAATGTTTCTATTATAAACTATATTTGTTCCTATGTACTTTGTTTTCTTATTTAAGGGCATATTGTCAGTGTCTATTTATTGGACCTGTATGTCCAATACATAGACACTGTATTGGACATACAGGTTTACATACATATTAGAACATGTATTTTTTTTTAAACTTGTTCTAATAAATCTTTATTTAATTTAATTTAAAAGAATATTATAAAAAAGGTAACACAAATCAACGTTTTAGATTGATAAAAAAACTAAAGCCTACTCCAACTATTTTTGATTGCACAAATTTGACTGAAGTAGATTCATCACAACTTATAAAATCTTCTAATTCATTAAGAAAATCACCAACTAAAAGAATATTTCAGCCAGATCAATATGAACAGTTTTTAGTGAATGATTTGATTAATAACTTTGACAATATTACTGAAAGTCTTGCTCCAGATGGTTTTTCATTCTTGAAGTATGATAATCATGTAACTTTTATAGATTGAGTCATAGCACTTTATCTATTCCATAAGTTACAGAGTGCACACAGTGCACAAAGTTACAGAGTGCACTCGTGTAAACAATGAGATGCATGTTAGTTTACAAAGGTTCACTTTGCTGGTTTTGCGTAAAGCACCAATAATAACAATGAAAGTATTTCATTCTGGCAATTTTAAACAAAATGTTTCTTTAGCACTTTTCAACGAAACTACATATGTAGCAATTCACTCATATTTTCCTGATCTTAAAAGTAGTGCAGATTTTCTAACATTATTCTAAATGTCAGTATTCAACATGTAATATTTTAGGTAATGCAGTCTTTTCTGGAGATAAAAAACCTGAATTTCTTAGGGAAATGGCACATTGAATTGAAGCTTGGCAATCACAAAAGATACTAAACTGTGAGAAGTTTACGTTAAGCGCTCAGACAGCTGCACCACTAATAAGAACACTTAATAGTCATGTCTCATTGATCGAGGACTTAATAATGGATATTACTTTGTTTTAACTAGGAGATTTCAAAGTGACACATTAGAAAGGAGATTTGGACAATATAGACAAATGAGCGGTGAAAGATTTTTTGTGGGTTTAAAAGATGTGACTATTTCTGAAAAAATATTAAAAATAAATAAATAAAAAATTAAAGTATAGTTAAAGAAAGTATCAACTTTGATGATAGTTGAAAGTGCCTCTTGAGTCAGAAAATAATTTAACAGATTTGAAAAACTTTCTTCTTGACATTGATAAAGCTCAGTGTACTCCAGAAATCGTGACACTTGCAGCAGAAAGTAGGGAAGTAGGTGCATATTGCTGGATATATAGCAAAGAGACAAAAATAACGTTTTGGTACATGTTGTAAAGATTTTTTATACTGTGTATTGACACAGTATAAAAAATCTTTAAGTATGATCAGGATTGCTTTCATCTATATTGATAGATGAAAGCAATCCTGATCATACTTATTTAACATTTATTTCTAGGGGTGGTCTCACTATTCCATCACCATCACTTTTGGATTATGTTTGCACATCCTTTGCTATGATTGACTATTCTTATAACAAAATAAAGAAATTTAATTTACATGCACAACAAGCTTTAGAATATTTGTTAAACCACTTTTAAGACTCTTTTCAGACTTTTTCTTTTCCCATGCATGAGAAAACTTGGATAAAACTTGCTGGAAGAATTGTTATCAACATTTCCTTAATAATAAAGAGTTATCTCTACCAGCGAAGTAGGTGTTGATCATATAAAATCTTTTAAAAAGAGAAAATTTGAGAAAACTTAATAAACTATATATAATATAATTATTTTATATTTTTATGAAAAAAGAAAAATATTTAAATATTTTTTATAACTGCTCTTGTTTCGTAAACTGTGTTTACTTAAATTCAAAATTTTAAAATAAATTGTGTTTACTCAAATTCAAAATTTTAAAATAAATTGTGTTTACTTAAATTCAAAATTTTAAAATAAAGACTCTTTTTATATATTTATTTCTTAAATAATGTTTGTTTAATATCTAAATTTATGAATATATACTACTTTTGTGGACTTTTTAAATTTAGAAAGTAAAATAATTTTGCTAATGTTCAAAACGTATTAAGTTTTTAAACATTACAATTTTAAAAACTGGTCTTCTATTCTTTTCTTCTAAATGCAAAATATCCAGCTGTATAAATAAACAACTCTTGATAGCCTGGTATTAAAATGTAAGCAAGTAGAACAAAAATTGCTCTTGAGTTCCATCTTGCATTGCTTATAGCAGGAAGTGATTTAAACTTTCTATAATAAGCTATTAAGTGATCCAGCTAGTCAATGTCATCTCGCCAGCGTGTCTAATTCACTTTCATTAAAGGATTTCCAGTATTCTGAAATAATAACTTCAGGTTCTCCTACTCTTGCAGTAATCTTATCACAAAAGGATAATGAAGATTTAGTGATGTTGTTGATCCTTCAAAAAGATGATTCACAACATGTTCTAAAAGTGTATATCTATAATATATCTAAAATAAGGTGCTCAAAAGCAGGCTTTTCTAGTATAATGGTTTTAAAATGTTTCTGTAACAGTGTTACTACACTAATTCTTATTCCTGTATTTGCAGATGTTGAACTTTATCCCATTAAATATTGTTTTATCTTTTCCATTCATCAGCTCAAGAACAGCAAGTCTAACCTCTCTCTTTTCATTTTTCAAAACAACTACTTGATGTTCCATTTTCTTAATTTGCTTTCCATCAAAGACCACTTTTCATTTTTTAAGTTCTCCATGTAATTTGCTTTTAACTTTCTCCTTCTTTCATGGCATCTTTGTTCTATTTATTTCTTTCATGTCATTTTTGTTTTATTTATACTCCAAAATAGAGTCTGCAAAACTCTATTTTGGCATCCAAAATTTTGCAGACTCTATTTTGGAGCTAATTTTAGCAGAAATCACTAAATTTGTTTTTTTGTCTTTTAGATAATGATGACAACCTTTCAACACCTTCTGCTTCAGCATCACTGCCGGAATACTGCTCTTCAGTTTCTGAATGATCTCCTTCACTAGTTTACATCGTAATCACTAGCTTCATCAAAATCTTGATCTTGGCTGATGGACGTTTGTACTCTATCAACACTAGTTTTCTTGGATGAACATCTTCAGTATCTTATAATTGTGGTACAATATCTCTTCCATTTGTTGACATTTGAAGACCATTTATCCTTTTGCAGACCATTTATCTGACTTTACCATCCTGACGCAATCATTCATATTTCTCATCAGTTATGTTAAACAATTGGGTAAAATTTTGAGTTCTGAGTTTTCGACTATCTTTGTCAAGTTTTTCGATACATTTTCTATTTTTCTTTCTGATGCTGATTTCCCTTGTAAAATTGGAGTATTCAACTTTCTCCATAGTAGTTCAGTTTTTTTAATCACAACTGCAACTTTCTCCTTTCTCACATTTGATGACAAACTTTTAAATTTATCAATGCTGTTCTGTTGTCATCTTATTCATTTCACCAATACTTTTAACAGCAGTGGTACATACTCTTGAAGTCTTAGCTTTTTCAAACCTCACTAAATTCGATTCTCAAACTTTCTTATTCTTGTCTGAAGCAAGACCATTTTTGTATGCCTATTATGTAATTTGAAACTCATGAAGGTAACGCTGCAAAGGTGGGAAACAATTTTTTTTCAGCAATTGACATCAAAAACTTACATTTTCTGTTTGTGAATACATTTTCTCCACTCATAGTGACATGGGGAACTAAAATTTCTTTAAACAAATTTTTAGTCATACCCCTAGTGTAAATGTATGTTTGTGTACCAATATAAAATTTTATATTTTTAAAGCCTTTTTTTTAAATATATTTTTGTTATGTTTTTTATCAGTTTTGATTTTTTGATAGTATTACTTTAATGTTAAATATTTTTTTCTTTTTTTTAATCTTTTTTGTTATTGTTATTTTTATTATAATTATTTTTATTATTGTAATTATTATTATTTCTCTTACTTTCTTGTTTTCTATTTAAATAATTGTTTAATGTCATTGTTAGTTGTTACATTTTATCAGTTTTTTAACTGTTTGTAACTGTCTAACATTGTACATATAGCTATTTGTGTTTATAAAAACTTATAACTTATTATTACTTTTATCATTATTGTAATTAGTAATGTTTTTCTGTATTTTTATGTTGTGAATGTTCAATTTTGTAAATATTATTTTTATTTTTATAACTATTATTATTTCATTAGGTGTTTACTTAATATTAGTAATATTACTATTTGTAAACAACTTTAAAATGTAACTGCCAACTATTTTACAAATATATTGATTATATATTAGGGGTGCATCATCGCCTACTTTTGGCAGATGCGGATTGGCATTGGCATCAGCCCTAAATTTGAATTTGTACTCTTTTCTTTTTTTATAAATAGGTAAAGGAGCCCTTTATGATAAAAAAATTGTTCAAAAAATATTTCGAAAGGTTTAGTGGTTGCAGATATGTCTACAAATTTTCATTTGTTGAATATATATATATATATATATATATATATATATATATATATATATATATATATATATATATATATATATAAACAACCCGTAGATGTTGTCCGAAAGTTTTCTCCATATTTTGTTGACAAAAAGTAAAAAATGCAAGACCGGAATTATTTTTTTAATTAATTGATAGACTGCCTGCCCCAATCAAACTCTCAGTCGATGTAGCAACACTCCCTTGCGGGTCAGGCTAAAAGATATTAGATGTAGCAGCACTCCCTTGCGGGTCAGGCTATTTGTCAGTCGATGTAGCAGCACTCCCTTGCGAGTCAGGCTATTTGTCAGTCGATGTAGCAGCACTCCCTTGCGATTCAGGCTATAAGATAGTCGATGTAGCAACACTCCGCGCATGATTTACAGTAAAAAAAAATAAAAATAAAAACATTTTATTAAAAAAATTAAAAATAAAAACATTTTATTTAAAAAAATAAAAATAAAACATTGTTTATATTGTTAAAAACATTCAGAATGTTTTTAAAACATTCTGGTCAATTAAATTTGTGTTTTTGCGGTTTTTTTAAAAAACGATTTATTTGTAATTAAATTAATGGTTTTTACTTTCGTCCAACACGCAAATGTTGGACGAAAGTCAAAAGTAATTAAAAGTGACGTATGTGTTGGCGTAAGAATCACTTTTTTCCTTCTGCTCTTCCCAAAGACAACAAACTATAGATCTATATATATATATATATATATATATATATATATATATATATATATATATATATTATCCATTTATTCAACCAAAAATTGAAAAATTACAAGTTTTTTATAATTTTGAATTTTAGCTGGTGCTATCATAAGGATAAGAAGCATTCAGAATAAGAATTATTAATAATATAACTAATTAAGAATGTGCTTTGGCCATGTTTGTAGAATCATTTTCTTATCTAAAAGCAAGAGGTTTTAAACTCTTAAAAGTTAAAAAAAGTTGTATACCATTCACAGTGTAATTATTTATGGCAGTGAAACAGACAATGAAAGTTGACAATATCCTGGATTTTTTGGAAAGACAGAAAAGATGATAATCAGATGGATTTGTACATCACAGATGTGATAATAAAAGAAACAATGATCTTAGACAAAGATTAAAGGTCAGTATACCTGATAGGTCTACCATCTTTCCTATCAGTATACGTAATAGGAAAGATTATAGTATTAGTTGAAAAACTTTAAGCAATGACAGTAAAAGATGACATAAAAAAGTTCAGTTAAGGAAATTACTCAAAATTGTATATATTTGAGAAATGACATAATATAAAACTAAAACAATGAACAACATATATTAACCCAAAAAATATAGCTATCAAAGTATAATAAGTAATCATATCATTAAATAAAAAATCATTATAAAATTAATATATATATATGAATAAAAGTATTTAGTTGTTATTATTATATTTATTTATTTATTTATAGGAATAAAAGTATTTGATTGTTATGTCATCAATGGAGAAAAATTATTATGCAATGGAGTTAATTACGCAATGGAGAAAAATTATTAAAGCAGTTTTTATTTACTAAGTGAGAAAGTACAATAGAAACAAATGTTGAACAAATAAATGTTTCAGATAATAGAGTTATTTTGAAAACATTTAATCTTTAATCTTTAATCAATAATACTTATTAGTTTTGCAAAGAAAATCAATTTGAGTTAAATGAAAACAAAGGTAGTTGCAAAAATAAAAAACAAACTACCCTCTTAACCCAAGTGTTATCTTTCGAAAGCGTTTAAAAACGTAACATTAGTTTAACATTGCCTTTTTGATGTTGAATCAATGTTGATATTTCAAAGCTGCTTGTTTCCAAATCAACACTTAAATCAACATTTGTAAATCAATGTCAGTTCAAAGTTAATTTATAGACGTTGAATCCATGTTGATATTTAAATGTGGATTTTTTGTTTCCAAATCAACGCTTAAATCAACGTCCTTACATCAACGCATTTTCAATATTAAATCAACGTCAAAATGCTTGCTGGTTATATTAGGCACACTTTTAATTTTATATTTGACACCAAGAAAGTTTAACTGAAAGAATAACTGAAAGAGCATAAAATGTTCAAATTAAAGTATTAAACTTTAAAATTGGTGTATAACCAAATTAAAATAAGAATCACAAATAAATTTTATATCACATTTTCCTTACAAGGCTACATTTTTCTTTGGACCTTTTAAGGTGAACATTTTGAAAATGGACTAAAAATTCTAGTTTTATCTAAAATTTACATATTATTTTTCAAACAACTTTAAAAATGAAGTTAGTATTTAGTAGGATCTCCTTTACTTTGAAATACTGCTTTCATTCTTTAAAGCATTGACTTAATGAGTCCACACTAGTCCGAAATGGCTCAAAACTTGAACTTGAGTTTTTGTAGAAACCATTTGGGAGAATTAAAGTACACATGCTCCCATTTCAAAAAACGCAAAAATTGAAATCAATTTATTTTGTCCAAGAAAAAAAATTGATTTTGAATTTTTAACATTTTATAAAGAAATGCCAGTTGTTTAATTATTGAAAAAAATGATTTTGACTCATTCTAAACTGGAAATGCCATCCAAATGTTTCTATATGTAGTAAATTTGTGTGCTGAAACATTCCGTTATTATGTGTATGGGCTTAGGAAAATCCTTAGCTTAAATAAAACATTAGTGTACTAAGTGGTAGTTGTAGAAATTTTGTTTGAATATAACAAAAGCATAATATTCATAATATTGAGTCTTTTTATCACAAATAAGTTAAAGTGATTAACACTAAACAATTTTAATTCACATTTATTCTTCCAAACAAATGAAAAATCACATTGATTGATTTTTACATTCTACAAATGTTTGCTGCTAAATTCGACCACTGACGCTTCCAATTTCATTTTATATTCTAGGTGATGAGAGGGCCTTTTAAATCTAGTCTAATGAACACTGAAGCTGTGATGAATAGACTCAGTAGCTTGTTCGCTGTAATGCCCCAAAGACTCTTTTCTCTGAGCAACAAAGTCTTGAATGTGATAAAAAACTGAATGAACCTTCGGAGTGACACTGACCATTGTAAGTTTAGGAGCTTTTAAAGCTGTTGATTTTATCAATATAACTTTCATCCAGTGCGTTGCCAAAGCAAGCATCCAGTTCTGTTGTGCGTTTTTTGTGTCAAAATGACCATCTTTTAAAATCAAGAAGGTTTGTTTTTCTTCAACAATACTATTCGAGGTCGTATTCACTGTCAAATTGTCTTATACACATGAAACATGATGAATCCTTAAAATGAACCATTTCTTTTCATTTCTGAAAAAATGTATAATCTATTTTATATCTGAAACATATTTTTAGAGTCAATTTGGTATTTTTGGTTTAGTTAGGAGGTATGTTAGGTTTTAGAAATGTGTCAATAAATTAAAAAATTAAAGGAGTTGCAAAAAATTAAATTTATTAGATCAAAAATGTTTAAAGTTATAAGCAACAGTTGCTTTTTTCAGTGCTGTAAGATAATTTGGGCTATGCTGCCCAACTTTTCAACTTTCCCAAAACTGCTTGAAGTCTTGATGAATAGACTCCAAGGCCTGCTCTGTCCAGTAACCTAATCCTAAACATCGTATATATCTTGTATAAAAAAATAGGATTGACAAATCAAAATTTAAATGCATTGTATTGTATTTATATTCAATATTATTAAATTTACTAAATAAACAATGCAGAAATCTTACCAAACTGTCCTCCCTTCATTTTGATGAACTCCTCAATAAGTTGTTCTACTATGTGTACTTTTAAAGGTACTGTGGCTCCCAGGTCCCTGTAGCTTGAGAAGAATTCCTTTATGTCGTCAATATATGTAGGACTAACAGATTTGCCAAAACATCCTTGAACTATTTTGTTGGAGTCTCGTAAAACTTTTATATACTGATTGAATACTTTCTGTTGGAAAAATACTTCCAAGCTTTTGATTTTTTTCATGAAAAAAATCAAAAGCTTGCAAGTATTTTTCCAGGTTATAAGGTTTATAAGGTTGCAAGCATTGTCTTCCAGGCGATGCTGCCCTTGGTAAGATACCCGGTTGAGTTGAATAGATCACAAAAAAGAACTTATAGATATAAATCCCTCCTGTTATACTAATTAAATGTTAATACTCAACCTGTCTAAAACTTGATGAAAAATATTTATGTACATATTCAAAATACTAACATAAAATGTGTTCTCTTCTAGAGATTTGTAAAGAAAAAAGATTTTATTTTATTTTTACCTCTTTTTCACCTGCATTACTCGTTTCCTTCATAAAAATAAAAAGCTTTTCTCCATTAAAAAGGTCTAGAATAGTATTATTATTGCTTGTCAATTTCTTACTGAATCCTGGTTCAACATTTACACCCTTAGACCGAAGAAACTGATTTATCTTAATCATTTTACTGCAGCGAAGTTTCAGTTGAAGTAGATTAAGTTTTTCTGATGTAAAATACGGTTTTTTCGGCTCAGTTCCAATCCTGACAACCATCTTATTCGGACCAAAAGTGTTTAGAATTATTTCCTTATCTGAACTAAGATCTTTCAAAGATCTTGAAAGAACTCTTTGTTTAGTCACAGGGGATGCCGACTGTACTATAGCTGACAAATTCTTTTGTTTCTCTAATTTGGTGCAAGGATGAGACTTTCCTTTTCCAATATGGGCATAGCATGTATTGCATAAATTTCTCTCTACTAACTGGTTTTCAGGACCTCGAGCAACTGAATTTCTTGTAAAGTATTCTACCATTGGGACTGTAACTTCAATTTTTATATTCTTTCTTCCATTTTCACAGATGAAACATTCACATTTCTTCTAACAATTCTAGTGTTCTAAAAGAAAAAATATTCTTGGCATGAATATGCAGCATATTTATTTATATATTAACTAATTGTTTAATGAAAATTGTACTTATATTTGGCATTTACCTTCATAATTTGGTCTGGATTTAAAAGTTGGATCTACACTCAACAACATTTTTATACATTTTGAGCAAATCATAACAGGGAGATCTGGGTTTTGGCTCGCATAATCTTGCTAGAAAATGCCTCATGAGGCATTTTCTTAACTAATTAATCTATCTGAAAAAAAATTTCTTACTTGAATAAACTCTTTTTTTAAATATAACAATGTCGACTTAAACACAAGTAGTGCTGCACAATTTCACATAAGTTGGTATTAATTATGCAAACATTTACTAAAATCAGCTAATTAATTGGTAAACAAAGTATTTAAAATAATATTTATTAAAAAAACCGGTTATTTTATAAACTTTTATTAGTCAAAAGTATATACATAAAGTACATATATTAAGTACATACATTAGGTATATATATTAATCAAAAGTTAATCAATATAAAATATTTCAAATTTTTTAGCTTGTTCTGAACACAGTGCAGTGGAGCATACTTCAAGACCATGGTAGACATCCCAAACAATTTTTTCCTCTCAAAACCTCTCAAAAATCGAAAATACCTAATTTCTCAAAAAGCCCCCAATGGATGATTTTGTTTAATATGTTTTTGGAATCGGGAAATGGTCTCTGTTCATTATCAAAAAAAAAATTGTTTGGGATGTCTACCATAGTCTTGAAGTATGCTCCACTGCACTGTGAAATATATCTGTACTATAAAAAGTAGAATAAATCTTCCAAAACCTTGTGTTATAGGCAATGGTCTTCCACCCCCAGATCTTCTTATTTTAATGGTTCCATGGGGAGATGCATCTTTTGAAAGAATTACAGATAATGCAATTTGCTCTCCAACCTACAAATCTTTAGATGTAAACTGCTTCATATTCTCCCTGAAGGTAGATTTACTGCAAGTGTGTGGAAAACCTCTTCTAATGATTGTTAAGCAGTCTGAACATCTTTTCTCATTTTGATGATGATGATGGAATGCTTGATGTTTCCAAGGGGTGTCTTTCATTTATCTTGAGGTGGCCAATTTTGCAAATGAGACAATTACAGTCCTGACCTCTTGTTGAGGGGCGGGTTTCAATTTGGTCAAAATTAAAAAGACTTAGAAGTGCCACATTTTTGCCATTGTGCCTTTTTTGAAGGTTAACTCTGCAGCGATCACAAATTTTTAAGGGAACCCTTTGATCGGCAAAATCAATTTCATCAGAAAATATTTCTTTGACTCGCTCAATCCAGAAGGAGGTTAAAACTCTTTCAGACTTTCTCATACAAAGAAAACAAACAGTTTTTCTGCAATCGTAATTGGATTTAGCAGAGTTAGGCATTTTTAATATAATAACCTGATTTGACACAATTCATATACTAAAGCAACTAAGGGTCAATGCCTTATCCCGAAAAAAGAAAAAAAAACATTTTACCAGATTGCCACCCTTATTATGACATTGTGCAAACTACAAATTTAACATTTTTAGCTTAATTCAAAAAGCATTATTTCTGTCCTGTTATAATTACTTATACTTTGAACTTACAAATGAGGTGTTTAGAAATATACATTGAAAATTTAGGGTTTCTTTGAATATTACCATTCTTATACTAGAATTTTTATGAATGAGTGAAAATCTTAATAAAAAGAAAGATTTTTATAAACTTTTAATTTATAAAAATTAATTTCTAAACACTCAAATATGCTACATATAGAAACATTTACATGGTATTTCCAGTTTAGAATGAGTCAAAATCATTTTTTTCAATGATTAAGTCAACCAGCATTTCTTCATAAAATGTTAAAAATTCAAAATCAATTTTCTTTCTTGGACAAAATAGTTTGATTTCAATTTTTACATTTTTTGAAATGGGAGCATGTGTACTTTAATCAAAGCAAATGTACAAGATTAGGAATTAAAGCAGAGTCAGAGAAAACTAAATTTTTGCCTAGGAAAGATATTGATAGAATAATGCACCATAACCTTGCAGATACTGCTGTCCACCACCAAGAATGTTTTAAATTTTTGTTTGGAACATAAACTGTTATATTTTCAGTTTTTATTCAAGTTTTGTTTTAAATTTAATATTGTCTACCATGTTTTGTCTGTCACTGTAATTTAGCCAAAGTTAAAATTTTTGGCTTGAATTAATAGTCAAAAGAAACTTAAAAATGGTCTTTTTGACAAAAATAAAAAAGAGATATGTCTTTAGTAGTGGGCACCTAAACATTTACTACATTTAGTCAATGTTATCTAAATATCAAATATTATAAATTATCCTTTATAACTTAAAAATTGCAACAGCTTATAATATCATCTTTTAATGACGTCTATATTAAACTAATAATGTTGTCACTCTTAATGTCAATCAAACTAAAAAAAATGTTGGAGGTCATAAAAACAAAGTTTACTTTTAATATTTAACTTTATATTAAAACTTATCTAGAATATCAATATTACTTAAAACAAGAAGTCATAATATTCAAGATTGAAAGCATTTGTGTATGAAAAATTGTTGTCAATGCAAAAACAATCAATTCGTTTCCACTTGCGTTTACAAGAAAAAACAAAGAAAAGTTTGCAAGAATTTGAGAGAAAACAAAGTGAAGTTTGCAAGAATTTGAAGAAAAAACAAAGAAAAGTTTGCAAGAATTTGAAGAGAAAATAAAGTGAAGTTTGCAAGAAAGCAATTTCATGATCTAAAAAATAGGCATTTGATTTTTTATAAAATAAAGTAAACTTTTTCAATAATACAAAAATGGAAATAAAAAAGTACACTTAAGGTCATCTAAAGCAAGACAATCTGCTCATATAGTTAATACTAGTTTGTATTGACGGGAGTCAATACAAATAGACTATCCACAACTGTTTGGAGTAACATGAAGTAATTCATCAGAGCTAATCTTCATATTTTGCATTAATAGGTCTAATGATCTTCTTGTCTATTAAAAGCTCTAATCAACCTGTCCCAGAAAATGAATTGACAGTACCACATCCTGTATATGTATACAAACCAAGACCTCAAATGACTAGATTAACACAAATATTTTTTCTAGGCCTTTTTTTTTTCAATCCTCACCAGTAATATAAATCTTATTCTGTAGCTCCTGTAAAGAAGAACATATAAACATCCTGTAAGGAAGAATAAACATATGAAACCTGATATAACAAATTACAAACATTATAAAACCTGCTGTAAATGCTTGAAATACTCTTGTGTCAGCTTTTTGTCATACCTGATTGAAAGTTTGAAATATCTATCATTTTTCCATAAGACCGCATGCATTAAAATACCGTTTTTCAATATCCACATTAAAAAAATTGGATATTGAAAAATTGAATTTTTTTTTGATTTAATAGTTTAACAGTAATTGTTTTTGCCTCATTCATTAAAGAAAATCAACAATCTCTGCTTTATCACTTCCAACCAACAGGAATTTATTCAACTGTTTAACTGGATACTCTTTTTTGATACTGCAGAAATTTATAAAAACAGATGCTGATTGTTTTTTTTTCTTTCTGTATTTTCGATTGAAGTTTTCATTTTCATATTATCAAATATAATCTGTGCTTTGGCATTAACACTTTTTACATTTGAATAAAAGTTAAAACTATGTAGTACTAATGTATAGGTGATGAAGTCAGCCAATTATAACTAGTTTTGTTGAGCTGAAAAAAAATGACATTAAAAAAATGATATTTTACCTTATTTACTTTTTATGATACATTAAATTTTACATAAAAACAGCCTTTTTTATTAAACATTGAGTATATCGAATTTTAATCTTACTGAAGTGAAGACATCCAAACGAAGATTTACAAAATTTTGAGCAGAGTGATTAGCAATAGCTTTCTCTATTATGAAAGACACATTAATTAGTGCATAGTCGGTTGATAATCATTATATCAAAGTGTGTAAACAACAAAAATATTTGTTATGTGCGTGGTGATTTTTTGTGAAGCGAGAATTTCCACACAGAAATGTTATCTTACTTATGTAATTAGGACGGCCTATCACTGTTTGTTTAGGTGCAAAACTGGAGACAAGTAAATAGCTGGGTAGTATGTAGCTAGTAAGTACATGCATGTACGATGTAGCTAGTAAAAAGCTAAATGCCAAATACATGATGTAATACTTGTGATTCTAACCTCTGGAATCAATTAAAATAGCTGTTTCATGCTTTTTGCTGTTTCTATGATATAAAGAGATAAACAATCATGCCACAGCAATTTTTTTTGTATTATGCCATCCCTACAGCAGCAATGTCCAGGAAAAAATAATGAACAGTCAACTATTCCAATAAATCACCTGCAAATTAATTAATGGAAATTACTTTTCATGGAGAAGATTACACAGAATAACCTCATCAGAGATCTGGATTTGTGAAAAAAACAAAGCAAAAAATCTGACCTCCAAACTAAAGCAGTGGAATCTGTTGCAAGAGAATATGAAAATTTCAATATATTTTTTTCAAATTTTCAAACTTTCCATTGCACATATTCAATTCAATTTCAGACAGATGCTCAGAGGCATTATCAATAAGATCTCAATTACTTGTCTGCTTAACTTCTTAATCTGTAAAAAACTTCATCAAGTTGTTTATTGTAATGGATGACACAATTGTAAAGCTAACCTGATAAAGCTCCAGGATTGGAATGTAACAAAGTACATTTTTTTTGTTACAATACTTTACAACTTTTTGAAGTACACTTGGATGAAATGAGTTACATTTACAAACACTTCAATCTTTACTTTCTTTACTTTTCAGGCTTACTTTTTTACTTGGTAACTTTAGTACTTTCAGAAAAAAAGTACTAAAGTACTTTATTTCTGAAAAAAAACTTATTGGTTCGAAGGAAATGTGTAATACACACAACTTCACAAAACTTAAAACATTACACTTTGATGTTAGATTCTAGCCATGCATTAAAATGTAAGGCTGCACATTGAACAAGTAAAATACGCACTATGCAATAAAAAATTAAAGAAATTCAAATAAACAATCAAGTCAAAAAAAATTTGGAAAACAAAGTTTTCTGATTTTGGGAATTTTTTCTTTAAAATTTTTCAATGCAACTTTTGAATGCCATTTTATTATTTAAGTCTGAAATTAGTATATTTATAAAAGTTTATAAAATAAATTATAATAAACAGTCATTTAAAAAGTATATCTAACTTTATAAAAACATGTACTAAAAAATATTATGAAGCCTGAAAAAAATTTAATTTTCAATAGATTAGAGAAAAATAAATTATATTTGTTCTAATTTGTTTTTATAGATAAAAGAAAAAAAATTATATTTGTTTTAATTTGTTTTTGTATATAATTTTTTTTAATTAAAAAAAAATGTCAAATTTTCACTTACATAAAAAACAAATCTTAAATTTGTACAACTATTAGATCTGTACAAAATATAGTATTCCAACTGTAAATATTAGATCTGTACAAAATATATAGTATTCCAACTGTAAATAATGGGCTATTAATGCGGTAAAAATATAGTACAATATATAAGTAAAATTGTGTAAACAACACACTAAAACCCATAAAAAAACCTTTGGATAAGACTCCCTTGATTGATTTGTGAATAAAAGGTTTTTATTGTAAAAAATTAATCAATTTTTGGCAACTAAAAAATAATTTAAATCATTTGAATTCATACTTTGCGATTAAAAATATAACTTTTAATTATTTAGGTATACTTTTAATTTATTAATAAACTATTCATGTACCATTCTTAAGACCAAAAATAGTAAGGAGGAGAAAAATGTGTGTGAGTCCAACATTATTAAAACTATCATTTTTATATAAAAATGATATTTCAATTTAAACCTTTTTTAAATGGGCCAAATCTACACTAATTGTTGTAATTAAGCAAATTAAAAATACAAACAAAATATACGACAAGACTATCATATTCAAAAAAATAATTTTACAAAAATTGACTTATTTACCTTTTTGTTATTGCAAAACATATTGGATTCCTACACAAAAACTAATCAACTTTTTTCCAGAATTTATTAAACTTATAGGATATTATTGTACTTGTCCTAATTGATTGTTATTGATATATAGTTTACTGCTTAATTTGAAAAATAAAATCCCATTAAATGGATAATTTTAAAAACTTTGATTAAAAAGTAAATACTCATATAATTTTTAAACATTACTATTCACACAAATTTACATAAAATAAAACAAATTTTTAAATAAATAAAGGTTTTTTAAGTTTATATAGTTTATCATAATATATTTAAACAAAACAAGAATAGAAAAAAAAAGTTTTTATTATCAGCAAAAATCCATAAAATGTATTCTATCCTGTAGTCTCTGTCCTGCACTTATTTTTGGTTCTTTTAATTGTTAATTCAAGAGTACCTAAAAATACAGGAGTATAAAGATATTTTATTAAACAACAAAAATACAAAAAGAATATAAAACAAACATAAAAAAGAATTAGCTTTCGCTTATATCTAAGGATAAAACGAAACATAAAGAAAAAAAAAAAACAACTGTAAATTTCTGTGTATATTATTTTATTAAAATTTGAATATTTTAGATTTTAGTGAACAGAAAATAACGTTTTTTAACTAAAAACAAAAAATAGGGTATTTAACAAGATTTTTCAATTATAATTGTTTTTGTTAATGTTTTTTTATAAAATGATTCATAATTTTGAAACTTTTATATAATTTCGTTACATACTTTTGAAAAACTTGACATACTTTTGAAAAACTTTTTTTTAATAATATTAGGGACCTATTTAATGTTCGAGGGTTGGTAGCAACCCCTTGAAATATATTATATTCAAAAATTTTTCAAATCCAGCATTTTTTTATTATACACAACATATTCAGGGGGTGCCAGCAGTCATTTTCAAAAAAAGTTGTTTTTATAACCACCCTAATATATATATATATATATATATATATATATATATATATATATATATATATATATATATATATATATATATATATATATATATATATATATATATATATATTATTATTATTATTATTATTATTACTATGTGTGTGTATGTATATTTATATATACAGTATTGGACAAATTTGCAACCAACATCGAACAATGCTAAAAAGTGTTCCTAATTTTACATGTCTTAAAAACGAAATAAACTATACTACCACAGCAAACAGTTCAGGAGTCTGGAGTCATAGCATGCCATGACATGAGCAATCAGCTGACAGGTGACAGCACACAGGCGAAATTTTGTTGACAAGTGCCATTTTGCAGCGGACAAAACAAGTGCAATTTTTTTGGTTTGTTTCATTTTCTTAAGTCTGGTCCGTGTCAACTTCACGGAAGTTTTTTAATAATTAAAGGAAGTATCCAGAAATTTCCAGAAGTTTCCAGAAGCATGCAGAAGCTACCAGAAGTTTCCAGAAGAAGCATCTGGAAGCATCCAGAAGTATCCAGTAACATTCAGAAGCATCCAGACGCATCCAGAAGTTTCCAGAAGCATCGAAAAGAAGCATTTAGAATCTTCCAGAACAGGTTCACACAGGTTCATTTTACTATATAAGAGACATGTAAATCGACATCAATCAGTCAGTATTATCAAGACAGTTTATCGAAGTGAGTTTTATCAAAGTGTTTTATCAAAGAACATCAATAAAAGAAGTGAAACACAACAAGTGTTTCATTACATCAATACAGTACACATCCAACCAAGACGTTGTGTTCCACAGAGCATTATTGTATCATCACAAGGTAAATGTAACACGGTAAGCCTTGAGAAGCGTGATTATTTATTTTTATTATTTTTATGACTTCAAGTGCAAAAATGGCTCCCGACAGTCTTGGATGGAACTAAGAAAGAAAACTAGTGGCGATTACGTAAGTGGAATGTGAAATGTTACAAAAAAGTATTTGTGATAAATATCGCGTGAAAAAATGGACCGTATCAAGACTATGTTCCAAATATCGTTCTACGGGGAAGTTGGCAGCAGATAACAAAGGTGGAAGACTTCATTCCACCACTTCTAGAGAGTATTCTATGATCGTCAGATCCGTCAAGAAGGATCCCTGGATATCATCAGTCGAGATTATAAAGTAATTAGAGCTGCCTGTATCAGACCGAACAATCAGACGACGTGCTGTTGAAGCCGGATTGTTTTCTCGACGCCCTGCAAAGAAACCGCTGATTTCACTAAAAAACCAGAAGAAAAGACTCTTGTTTGCTACATCTCATATTGACTGGAATGTGCAGAAATGGCGAACTGTCCTGTTCAGTGATGAATCGAAGTTCAACATCATTGGGAGCGATGGCATTTGCTGTGTAAGTCGACCGGCCGGAAAACGCCTCGATTTACGTTACTGCCATAAGACTATGAAGCATGGTGGAGGCAATGTAATGATCTAGGGGTGTTTTTCTGCTAACGGTCTAGGTCCAATACATCGAAACGATGGAAAAATGAACGGTTTCATGTATAAAAATATCCTGAAAGATGTTCTGTTACCTCATGCTGAATGGAATATGCCAATAAAATGGGTTTTTCAGCAAGACAACAATCTGAAACACACTGCAAAAGTAGTCAAGCAGTGGTTTTAAGACAACCACCTATCGGTGATGGATTGGCCGCCTCAATCTCCAGATCTCAACTTTATCAAGAACCTGTGGGAGATCGTCAACCGCAGGCAACCAAAGGTGTTCGTAATAAGGATCAACTGTTTGAACAAATCCAACAGGCAAGGGCAGCGATTCCACAAAGTTTCGTTGATCGCCTGATCGAATCTATGCCTCGAAGATGCAAGGCTGTGATCGACAACAAAGGATTCGCCACAAAATATTGATAGCGAAATACATCTTGGTCAACATTTTGTCGAGTTGCACTTGTTTTGTCCAGAAGGAAATCAACTTTTTTAAATACTTTTGAATAATTTATTAATTTTCGTGTACAAATAATGAACTTTGTGATGAATAAAACTTGAAGAACTTTGTCTCTAAATTACATAGTTACATAGTTATTTCTCTAAATT